>NC_063196.1:3233668-3461168 GCF_017589495.1 Alosa alosa | reverse complement strand
TGTGTGGTGTGTATGTGTGTGTGTGGGGTGTGTGTGTATGTATATGTGTGTGGTGTGTACAGTATGGGTGTGGTGTGTATGTGTGTGTGTGGTGTGTGTGTGTGTGTGTGTGTGTGTGTATGTGTGTGGTGTGTGTGTATGTGTGTGGTGTGTGTGTGTGTGTGTGTGTGTGTGTGTGTGTGTGTGTGTGTGTGTGTGTGTGTGTGGGTGGGGGGACACTAACACACATACAGTAGTAAGAGCAGCCACAGCAGGGGAGCAGCTCTCTGCACATTTACATTCATTACATCCAGCGCCAGCCACAGCCCACTGAGGGGAGACATGTCATCAGGTCAGAAGCAGCGCCCGCCATCTCTACCCACAGAGCTACCACTGCCTGAGCCCAGCTCACACACACACACACCACACACACACACACACACACACACACACACACACAGGCAGAAAGGCAGACAGACACACAGGCAGAGTGAGACAGGCAGACAGACAGACAGACAGACAGATGGGTGTTTGTGGATCAAGCAGACTGCAGAGGAGGAGGAGGAGGAGGAGGGTGGAGCAGTGGCAAGAGTGTGAGGTGGTGAAGACAACAAAGTGCCCCACTGGAGGTACACTACACTACACCACAATACAATATCAGGGCCCTAAACGCATGGGGATGTGTGTGTGTGTGTGTGGGAGAGTGTGTGTGTGACATGACAGAGAACAAAAGAGAGAAAGACTGAGGCTACAGTACAGATTGGCTGAGGAAGGATGGAAGAGATGGACAGATTAAGAGACAGAAGAGGAGAGAGGAACAGAGATTGAGAGAAGGTGGAGGTGAAGGAGGAGGAGGAGGAGTGCCGTGGAGCACTTGAGAAAAGGAGGTGGATAATGATCAGTCCTGCGTTTCACATGCTGAGAGGGAGCGAGGGGGGAGAAATAGAGAGAAAAGAAAGAAAGACAGAAAGACAGAAAGAAAGAAAGAAAGAAAAAAAAAAGAGAGAGAGAAAGAAAAACAGAGTGGGGGCAGTGTCCTTCTGAGCTTGAAGAGGTGAGGTCCAGGCAGTCCACCCACCCAGCCCAATGTGTGCTCTCCACAAGACACAAGGACACTCACAAACACACCCGGTGTACTACAATTACACAATCGCAACAAAGCAATTACTCTGCCACCCTGTTAGCTAGGAGCACTGGAGCAGGGAGCAGGGGAGTAGAGGAGCAGGGGAGCAGTGGAGCAGGGGAGTAGGGGAGCAGTGGAATAGAGGAGCAGGGGAGCAGGGGAGTAGAGGAGCAGTGGAGTAGAGGAGCAGGGGAGTAGAGGAGCAGGGGAGCAGGGCAGTAGAGGAGCAATGGAGTAGAGGAGCAGTGGAGCAGGGGAGCAGGGGAGTAGGGGAGCAGTGGAGTAGAGGAGCAGTGGAGCAGGGGAGCAGGGGAGTAGAGGAGCAGTGGAGTAGAGGAGCAGGGGAGCAGGGGAGTAGAGGAGCAGTGGAGTAGAGGAGCAGGGGAGCAGGGAGCAGGGGGGGAGTAGAGAGTGGCAGTGGGAGTAGAGGAAAGTGGAGTAGAGGAGTAGAGGAGCAGTGGAGTAGTGGCATCATTATGGCCTAACCCTGACGCAAATCAGCACAGGGCTGTGGGATGGGGGAGGGGAGGGGAATGCCATTGTATGTCTGATCGAGATAAACAGATGAAGAGAGAGACTACCAGTGTGTGTGTGTGTGTGTGTGTGTGTGTGTGTGTGTGTGTGTGTGTGTGTTAGTAAAGAGTGTGTGTGTGCCCGTGTGTGTGTGTCTGTGTACGGTTGCCGTGGTGCTTCAATTATCGCGACAGCAGCTGCGAGGCAAGGACAGACTGGGATTATACACAATCACACTGGCTTCCTCCTGACACAGATCGTGGTAATTATTTTCTGATCTCAGCCGCGCACAAAACACACACACACACAGTGGCGCGTTTTAAAAATGGAAGGGTACACGTCCGTACCCCCCGTGCCGGCCCCAGTGGCCGCCCACAGTGCTGTCCTCCCCGGCTCTCAGCACGTCCCACAGAGCCGGCGTATAATTGTGTTCTTTGGGAGGAAGTGCTGGAGAGCAGCAGCGTCCGGCCCTGACAGCTCCCACTGAGAGGCCATCTGAGAGGGCCACTTGTTCTGACAGGACGGCTGATGCTGCTGGTGTGAGTGAGTGACTGTGTGTGTGAGACTGTGTGTGTGTGTTGTGTGTGTGTGTGTGCGCACAGTGGGGGTTTCACTGGCACGTTGCCATGGTTGCAAATGGGGGTCGCCTGGCAGAGGCTCAGGGAAACACTGGCACACAAAAAAGGCCTGAACGCGGCCTGACCCTATCCTCCCTCTGACCACTGTAGTCCACCGGATGGGCCGGACACTCGGCCTTCCTACAACTCCTCCCCAAAGCCCTCTGCCTCCAGAGAGAGACATTCTTTCATAAGAAAAAGACCCCGTTAAGGCACTCGCTCATCAGCTTGTGTAAGTGTCCTCAAGCTCAGGGCAGCTTTATAGAGCACTTTTTTAAGTGGGGATCACAAGCCCCACCACATCACCATCACAGGGCCTGACCGCACGTCAGTGCTGACCCCACCCCCTCTCCTCCCCAACCAGACATCAGCGCTGACCCCACCCCTCTCATCCCCAAACAGAGGATCCACTGACCCCACAGCAGCCCCCTCCGTCACGCTAATCCCCCACAGGTGTGGCGGTGGTGGTGGTGACGGTGATGATGATAAAGACAGTGACGCTGCGCTGGCCAAGTACACTCCTGGGGCTGTGGAGTGTGATCGCTGAAGGGTGTGTGTGTGTGTGTGTGTGTGTGTGTGGGCGTGTGTGGGTGAGGCGATTAGGCACGCTGCGGTGCTGGGTGGCAGCACGTGCCCCTCAGGAGGGCCGCTGCCTGTGCCACGGCCGCTGCCGCTGCTCGGAGGATCATCTCCTTGTGAGCTCCATAATTAAGAGGCAGGAGGAGATTGCTTCGCTCAGCTCAGCTCAGCGCCTTCATGCCTAGTGCTTTAGTCCTCCTCTTTGTGCGAGGATCTGGGCTTTTTCTGAGGGAGATTGTGTGTGTGTGTGTGTGCGTGTGTGTGTGCGTGTGCATGTGTGTGTGTGTGTGCTTGTGTGTGTGCGTGTGTGTGTTTCTGCAGGGCTATAGGTTTGACACAAGTGAGACACTAGGGACTGGTTGCTAATGCGCTTCCCCACGACGCTGGAGGAGAGATGCTGTTGGCTGTGCGTGACCTTTCTATATGCATCCCTTCAGTGAGTGAGCTGCTCCAGGCATAAGAGTTGAAATGGCGCCTTTCAAGATGGGATTAGGGACTGTGAGATATAGCCAGGGCATTAACCCTACCCATCCCTGTTTCACTCCCACCCCCACCCCTATCCTCTCTCTCTCTCTCTCTTCCTCCCTCTATACCCTTGCTTCTTGTCTCTACAGAAATCTTGGGAAGCAGCTTCGCTCTGAGCCGCTGCGTTCCGCTCAGGCTCCTCCAGGATCACAACACGACCCTGAGCTCCGCGTGGCCCCGCACTGCCCAGGAAGGCCGCTGCCGCCGGCACTCAGCTCGCCTGTCAGTCAGGCCGGCCGCGGGCTGGGCGGGGCCTCCGCGGTGGCACCATTGTGTCAGAGCGGCTCAGCGTCAGGGGCTGCCAGGCCCTGCACAGGCTAGCACACGCGCTTCATCGCTAGCTCCCTGGCTGGCTGGCTGACTGGGGATGGCGATGGGGCCCGCGTGCTTCTGGCCAGGCTGTGTCCCAAACAGAGCGGCTGAGAAGGAGCGCAGCTGTTGGGCTGCAGGCGTAGCTGCCAGCTCCCTGCCTCGGCCTCCTCCAGGCCGCTGCCGGACAGCTTCTCCTTAATAGCCTCTCTTTGGGGGATTAGCGCACTGGCCACGCTCAGCTCTGTCTCTGTCAGTCCCTTTTACTGGCCAGCTTTCTCTAGCTCTTCACTGTCTGTGCCTACTGCTCAATGTCTCTCTCTTTATGTGGGCTTCCCTCTCTTCCTTTCTGCCTCTCTCCATCTCAGAGTTTTCTGAGGAGCACACACAAGAGACCAGCAGCAGTGTAGCAACAACAGACATGGGATGCTAATGACATTTGGGGAATTGTAAAGACACAAGGCAAAATAACAATGTGGAGTGAGAGTACTCTGTGTTAAGATCTTGAATAGTTCCTGAACTGTTTCTGGTTAAACTAACCTCCACTCTGAAGTGACATGATTTCACACAATAACAAATGAGAGCAAGGATTATTGTTGACTGACAGATGATGCCAGCACAGGGTTCCCCAAATTGATTGTTTCAATGACTGTTTACCTATGTACTGTATGTACAGTCTAGCTGTTCTAGCCACAGATCTTGTAAATGCTAATCTTAACGGTTGATTTTGATCATCTTTTATAATCTCCCTGATCAGAGTGTGTTACAAAACTAGACGCAAACACAACAGATCCAACAAATGGCATTAGTAGTGCACTGTAGTCTGGACGACATCAGCCAGAGCAGAGGTTAAGCTCTGGATCCATGCTGCCGTGTTTGGATAGCACAGCTGAACATGGCCGTTTATGATTATTTTAGAAAACCGTTTGCTGACACGATGCTTGACCTTGTGCAAATAAAGCAGCTGTGTCCGCCGCCTGACCCCGTGACCAGTGCTCCCATGGACCCCCTCGAGACGCTTGGGCCTCGTTCCCTCCTCCGCGGTGCTGGCCGGCTGACTGGGCCATTCATCCGATGCCTGGTCAGACAAAAGCCATTACCAGCCTACTAAATGCCTCAATGGGATTAGCCAGACTCCATCACCTGTTGTTTCAAACAGCCCTGCGCCTAATCTCTCCAATCTGATCCAACACGGATCCCAGGATCTAATAGTGATCTTAGAGAAGATGACGAGCTTTGCTGCGGCTTACACAAAGTGTAGCAGAATAAGAACAAATGAATTCACAACTCGCTTTATTCCAAATCCCTTAAAAGCGATGGATCACAGCTGTCAGAGGTGTTGCTCCAGGCAGGACTGACTGACACGTCCGTCCGGCTGGCTCAAGGTCAGCTGTGAGATGTGAGGGGAGACGTGTGTGCTGTTCTGTGAAGGACAGTGGCCCACAGCAGCAAAGGCACTGCTGTCCCCAGGAGACCACACTGCAGACAATACTGCTGCCCAAACAATCTAGCCACAGAGGAAACATGTCCAACACAAAGAAACTGACTAGATGACTGGCACTTATTTGTTTTGGTGGTGGTGGTACCGATGTACAATGTACAAATAAAATGTCTTTTAAAACTGCACCCCTGCTGTCTTCACAGTTCTTTGTGTGTTCATGCGCCTTTAAATCTTTTTTATCCAAAATTTCTAAATTAACTCCAAGGTCTTGGAGGTCATTCACACCCAAGAAAGGAAGGCCTCAGTATCGCCTGCTAGCCCAGTGAATGCATGCTGCCAGGCCGGAACACAGAAGTGCATTCTATTGTTCTCCAAGGCGGCTGGGTTTCCGTGGCTTCCTCCCTTCCTGCGCTGAGGTAAGCCTGCAGGCTGTAGGGCTAGCGCCAAGCAAAGCATCTTATCTGAGCGCGTGCGGAACGACAAACACAGCTGCTTTGGTTCAACTTTCGGCTCTCGTCAGCTGAGGTCCATCTGGTCCAGCCTATACCTGTGGCACTGCCCCGCACCTCACGCTAGGCCTCACTACAACAGCTGGAGAAGAAGAGCAGAAAAAAAGGCCGTGGAAGACCAAGAGGAAGAGAGAATGTGAGACAGCAAGAGAGAGAGAGAGGGAGAGGGAGGGAGAGGGAGAGAGAGAGAGAGAGAGAGAGAGAAGACAGAGAGACGCCTTACAGGATGTCGTTGCGGCACATAAGCCCCTGACTAAATGAAATAGCACAGCGATCCACCTCATTCAAATCACACATTTAGTGGATCAATCTAATCCCCTGTAAAGCCTTTGGGTGGAGAGGCAAGCTGTGGGGAACAGCAGTAAATGAAGTGCAAGAAAATGAGACTTTCTTCTGTCTGAAAACGGAAGAGTCAGCGATTAAACACAAAAAAAAGTGCAAGCCCTTACCAGTGCCCCGTATTCCTGTCAGTGAAAGCATCCAGTTACATAAAGTTAAAGTCTGCGTGCCACATGTCCTCTCTCTGCCAACAGTGACCGTTCTCACCCTCAAACATGGAACCCTAGTAGTTGAATTTCTCTCTGCGTTTGGCATACCACATTGACTGTAAATGTGGAAATACAACAGGGGCGTCTTACAGACCAAAGAGCAGAGGAAACCCAGTCATGCTGTTGTTGTGGGGTCGTGCAGACTGCACAGGTCGTAAGTGTTGCACTCTGCCCACCATCGGCATCTTGGTGGGAGCCGTAGCTGCGACAACCTCGAGCCTCTTTTTGCAGGATGCGGTTAACCTTGACAGTGAAAAAAAAATTCCACTTTCTGCAGTCCTGTGTACAACATGCAGAGGAAGATCATAATGTGAGCTGTATGTCTGCATAGCACACGACAAGGAGGCCTGATCACTGGTTGGACATTAGGCTGAGGGAAAAGTCAACACACACAACTCATCCATGATGACACACATACACATATGGCATGACTCAGAGATGGGCTCATTTCAGAGGAAAGGGTGTCACTAGTTGACGTCTAAAAAAATGTCCTGTTACTGTAAGGCCCATAAAGGACACACACACACACACACACACACACACACACACACACACACACACACAATCACACATTGTCTCGCACCACAAGCTCCTGAGGCTGGCACAGCAGTGGCCCTAACAGGCAACCCTGACTCATGCCCATCCATCACACACACACACACACACACACACACACTGCTCCATCCACTGGGCTGCGTTGCTAGGCGACTGGATTCCACTGCACATAGTGTGCTACGCTACACACAGAATGCTGTGAGATGAGACTTTTCCTCCCAGCTCATTACACCAGCGATAACGCAACGCCACACAACAAAACAGAGGTGTCTGGTGTCTGTAACATATACTCACACACACACAAACACAAACACACACAAAATATATATATACACACATACATGCACACACACTAACAGACATGCACACACACACACAAACACACACACACACACAAACACACACACACACACACACACAAACAAAATCACATACACACGCACATACATAAACACACATACACACACACACACACACACACACAGACACACACATAATCACCCCCCCAACCCCCCTATGCAGAATGCACACAGGAAGTGGAAGACAATAACCGACCATGTCCTGATCGGCTTTGCATTGTTGCAGTTGAAAAGCAGCACCCTGTACCTATCTAAAGAGTAGACAGGAGAATCCCATTCTGCTGGAGGATAATCTGTAAGCCCCCCCTCCCTCCTCTCCACCCAGTGACTGACAGGTGAGGTAGGATGTCATTTGTAACAAGTCATTCCTGATCTCTTACAGAGTTAATACTTACAGTTTTGCCAATTGCTTACACACTAAAGACTTAGCTTAGACCAAAGCTTCAAAACACATTGTAACCAAACCTTATAAACACATTTTCTGCTTTGCAATTTTGCAATTCTGCAACACACTTTGCAAAATACAACACACTGTTTCTCATATCAGACACTTGAAATCTCTTGTAATCATTGGCAAAACACTTCTATTCAAAAGGCTGAAGGCAAAATTCAAAAGCGAAAACATCTGGTAATTGGAAATACCTACACACACACATATCTGAAAACACAGGTAAGCCATTGTGTACATGTATAATGTCACAGTTTTGCAATTGCTCCCTTATAATCCTTAAGCCAGGTGGGTTGGTTAGTACCATCTGAAGGGAAGAAGTCATTGTAATTGGTGGCAAGGCACACCAACCTAGTTAGAAAGTTAGAAATAAGTTATAGCATTGTTTGTACATTTTGTGTTTTATAACCCTGTTTATGTCTATTATGCATATGCAGGAATAATAGATAATACAGTACTAGAATTCTAACTCATTCCTCACATGTGTGCAAACGCTCATTGATTTACTGGACACTGACCAATCATTGCCAGAGTAATAGGCCTCTACATAGATATACACCCAACTGTCCACCCCCACCAACACACACACACACACACACAAAACATTTCTTTCTTTGAAAAAATCAGCTTTGTCAAAAATGTGTTTAGCTTCTGTCCAACTATGTGGTGGTTGTTGTATTTTGCTTTGGATTTTTTGCAAATGATTTGGAAAAATAAATGTTTTTGTTTTTTATATTGCTTACATGTTTACTGTGTATATTTCAACTTCTCTTGCCAGATTACTTTGACTCAGAACACAGAAGAGCTAGAAGGTTTAGAGCAACAGTGTGATAGCACATCCAAAAATGTATTAGCCTATGAAAAAAGTGTTTACAATGTGAAGCATATGCTTGCTTTTGAGATGTATATATTTTGAATGCAGTGTTTCATTTTGCTGGATATATGAGGGCATTTTGAGTGAGGAATAGTTGGATTTGAAAGTGTTTTCTGCGTTTTCTGTCTTTCCATTTGATCAGCCATCCAGCGATGCGTGTAAGTTGAAGTGTAAGATGAGTGTGAGTGTATACTCAGAGATACACTGGAGCAGTTAGATGGCTTGACTCAGTTGTAATGCCAAATAACCCAGTTATGGTGAAACATTTTGTTTTGCAAAAATGACATACTAAAAAAGGATGGTTCAACTTTGTTTGCAGTTTCACTGACAAAAAAAGGGTGAGTCTGTAGTATTATTCTTTGTTAATTCTCAAAATGTGTAATGTTAACTACAAGGTAAATGTTTAATTTCTACAAACACTACTTATTAGATAAAACGTTATCACTAATACCAATAGACCACTACACTCCAAGACTCAGTGGACTTTGCTGAGGGTTGATGAGAGGGCAAGTTGTGGGGTCAGTTCTGGCTATTCTGAGCTCTGTTGATTGGCCAGACCACAATGGTAGCAGCGATAATGATGTCAGGGGGAAAACAGTCCTCCCATGAACTCAAAGAACTTTCCAGATCTTTCCAGATGCCGAGGTCGCCGCGAGCATTCTCAGTGCATACCTCCCCCTTTAGATGGCACGCCAGAACATCTGCATGGAAGCCCACAGCCCACAATCAACCAGCTCTTTAATCCGCCTCTCATTGGGTAACCGAGAGGAAGAGACTCCTTGCCATAAGCATCAAAAACACAGCACTACTCTGAGAGAGCCCTGATGTTTTTATAGCGATGAACTCATACAGTAAAATGGACGATGGCTGAATAATGACAGATTCTGACGTGATGGGGGCTGCAGAGCTGTTCTGAGGTCAGGGGACTGACACCCACCGTAATGAAGTCATGGGGAAAAGCTCCAGTGACAGCTGCTGATCCAGACTCTGCTGCCCAGGGATCGGTCACACTTTCACAGCCGTGACCAGCCCGGCCTCATCCCAAAAAAACAGATCAGCTCCACACACAGCCCCCCCCATTGCTGCCCCTTCGGAGGCTGCCGCTCGCTGTTGCTCCTGGCCAGACCGCAGAGTGCTGCCCGTTGATTCCTTTAGACGGAGGCTCCATCAGAGCTGGAGCTGGACCGTACTCAGTGTCTGTGGGCAGCGAGGCTCGTTTTCAGCTGCCTCAAACCGCGGCGGGCAGTTAAAGACACGCCGCTCAGACTGGGCCTGATCTGCCCTCAAGATGGGACTCTGAAACTCTGCCATTTAACTCCACGGCTCATGACTGCACTCTGGACACAAATAGACAGAAATCAATATGGATGAGGTCACCTGGGGACATTATCTTTAATAATAATTTCTATTATTTATCCTGTCAGTTGACCATGATAGGCGGAAAATGTTGTGCTGGCCTCGGCAGACGGTCGGCTGGGGATGCACAGAAGCGCACAAATTTCGTTAGTCAATGGTAAAGCCATTTGGGCGGGTCGATTCTGGGTGGGCCAGGCTTTCATCAAGCAGACGTAATGGAGTTCGCCTCCCTTACATGGCTCCACATTTTAGTCTTTATGCAAGATCTCCAACTCCCCCTGCCTCACTGCAAAAATTACTCGGGCAACGTGCTGGACAGCCACAGTATGCCCCAAGGACCAGTCCATTCCTCCCGTTATTCAGCTGACAAACGATCGCTCCCCAGCTCCCTTTGTAATTAGGTGCCGGCGACGTCACCCACCTCTGCGCTTGCGGACCACTGGTGATGTCTGCAGCCCATTAGCAATAGCACGGCGAGCGCCTCCAGTCACAGGAAACAAACAGCACATCAAAGCACGCCTGCCCTCCCCGAGCCTGCGCTACGCTTGGATTCCACTTCCATTGGTGTACGCCTGCCGCTCCAATCCACTCTCAAGCCCCCCCCCCATGAATGACACCGTGTCCTCATTTAGCAGATTGCCTTCTTACGATTCCCCACCAGAGGATTGGAGCAGCAGGCCGTAATGGTAAGGCCACTGCAGGAAGCAGTGAGAGCGACAGCAGCGGGGAGCTGTAAGCGCATCGACATGTGTGGGGAAGGACTGCAGTCTGTGAACGGAATCATTCCACACAATGACCTAAATGAGCTCAGTTGAATAAAGACCCAGAGAAGACGTTTTTTTTTTTCCAGAGACACAGACTGTGTGTACATTCAACAACTGTGCATGTTTCAATGTTCTCCTCTCCAGGATTATTCAGATTCTTGGATGCCACCCTGAAGATGTTTATTTTGGGGAAGCAGGCATTCAAAACCCGCAGGAGCAGTTGTAAAACACTACACCCTATCTTTTACTGGGATGCAGGGGCCGGTCTTAACACCACTCCTAAAAATGTACAAGAATAATCTGGTTACGTCTTCTTGGCACACTCTAGGGAAGAGAAAGACAGAAAAAAAACGGGCTCAGTAAATCTAAATCGGATCAAGTGTGGCCCAATATCTGTTTTGAGCTACGCTGGAGGAACGCCTCCATGAAGTAAAAAGATCTGAATGTGATTCAAGTGCCTGCTTTTTTTCTAAAGATCCCCTAATCCTCGAGAAGCGATATTAAGTGAAAATGATGTCACGTCTTCTGTGGGGGTGTTTTCTGCTCTCTCTCTCATGGGGCTGCTGTGGAGGAGCTCCAGATTAGGCTCATTTACGAGCCCGCCACATCCCCACTCAGGAGCGCTAGGGCCGCAGCCCGCGTCTCAAAGACCCCATTGTCACCGCCGGCCGATGCCCCACAATGCGCTAATCGATGTGTGAAGTCATCCCCCCCGCGGCGACTCCAGGTTTTTATTTTCTTAAACATGCCTGACAATGTACCTGTCATGGCCGACTGGACGGCTGCGCGGTAAGTCTCGGCCGAACAATGGCTCTGGCCAGCTGCTGTGGGCCAGCCCCATCGTACCCGGTAGAAAGAGCCTTTTCAAGTCCGGCCATAAAACTAGCTGAGGCTGTCACTGAGGCATGCCCAGTGCATTCAACCCTGTGTGGGTAGCGTGGCCATATGTTCACATGCGGCCAGATTAGACCCCCTGGAAGAGCAGCAACGCTTCTCCACACAGTCATGCAAAACTAGGCCAGGCTAATGTGCAGCTTTAGAACTGTGTGAAAAAAAGAGAAAAAATCCCTCTATCTATAGATACAGATAAGGATATAAACATAGATAGATATATAAGCTATATCTACGCCTTAAGTCCTCCTTTAGTAGGGCACGCAACAGTGGTGCATGATGGGAGTGTGACTGGGGCGGGACAATCAAGATGAGACATCAGCACACACATCCTGCTTAGTCACAAACACCTTCCCACACTCACCCTCACAGTCTTGGGGACTTCCTCCCTATCGAGTGTGACGCATATAGAGGTACAGTGCTTAACTGCAGTCTGTCTTACAGAGTAACCAAGGCCCCAGAGCATGCGTCCTATACTATATCCACACACACACACACACACACACACACACACACACATGCTGGAATGGGGAGGTCCAGACTAGTTCCAGACATGAAAAACGCAAACAAAACCCAACCTTAATAAAGCAGGGTAGAGATCAGACAAACAACCAAACCACTGGTCCCAATACAGAGGTAAACAGGCGCCCGACCTCAAAAATGGCGCCAGTGAAACATAAACTCATGTGGGGAGGGGAGCTCCGGAAATGAGGGCAAACGCAGTCCTGTGTGTGTGTCTGTGTGTGTGTTTATGCGTGTGTGTGTGTGTGTGTGTGTGTGTGTGTGTGTTTATGCGTGTGTGTGTGTGTGTGTGTGTGTGTGTGTGTGTGTGTGTGTGCGCGTGTGCGTGTGAGTGTGTATGAGTCCTTATTCAACAATATATTCCTGTCTACTTCTGTTAGGAAATTGAGGACTACAGTACATTGCATCTCCTTGTGTCCACTGGTGAACAGCAGGGGAGAGGCTTCCAGGGGACATCTCCACAGACTCCGACTCTATTACATCACTGTGGGTCAGACCTCGCTCCACACCCTGGACGCTCCTCCTGGGACACTCAGTGGGAGTCCTGAAAGAGCATCAGCAGTGCTGTTTATACCAGCTCCTTATTTAGGGACAGAGGCTCCACACTCACTGGAGAGAGAGAGAGAGAGAGAGAGAGAGAGAGAGAGAGAGAGAGAGAGAGAGAGAGAGAGAGAGAGAGAGAGAGAACTCACTTTGTCTAGTTACTCCTACCCCTTGTATATGCCTGTGGAATTGCTTATGTCCTGATACATTTCTGTAACAGCTGATTTGGCAATACTAATGTCCAACTATTTGTCATGCAAATAAAGCACTTTTTGAATTTGAATTTGAGAGAGAGAGAAAGAGAGGGAGAGAGATTGAGAGAGAGAGAGAGGGAGAGACAGAGCAGCTTCTCAGCCTGGTTCTGAAAGAATAAGAAGGTGAATAAGAAAGAGCAAGAGGGAGAGAGAGAGAGATTGCTGAGAGAGTGAGCTTTGATGCTCTCCATGTCTGACATCTCTCAGTAGGGCTGCAGCGGCAGCAGTGCTGCAAAAGTACATGCAGGCGCTAGATGTGGCCATGTGTGTCAAACGCAATCCCCACCAGCAGTGTGTGTGTGTGTGTGTGCGTGCGTGCGTGTGTATGTGCATGTGTGCGAATGTGCATGTGTGTGTGTGTATGTGTGTGTGCACGTGAGTGTGTGTGTGTGTGTGTTTGTGTGTGTGTGTGTGTGAGTGTGTGTGTGTGTGTGTGTGTGTGTTTGTGTGTGTGTACAGTATGTGTGTGTACAGTATGTGTGTGTGCACGTGAGTGTGTGTGTGTGTGTGTGTGTGTGTGTGTGTGTGTGTGTGAGTGTGAGTGTGAGTGTGTGTGTGTGTTTGTGTGTGTGTGAGTGTGTGTGTGTGTGTGTGTGTGTTTGTGTGTGTACAGTATGTGTGTGTACAGTATGTGTGTGTGCACGTGAGTGTGTGTGTGTGTGTGTGTGTGTGTGTGTGTGTGTGTGAGTGTGAGTGTGAGTGTGAGTGTGTGTGTGTGTGTGTGTGTGTGTGTACAGTATGTGTGTGTGCACTCGTGTGTGTGTGTGTGCGGATTGGGCGTGGGCTGGGGGGTTTCTCGAGGGTGACCTGGCCTTGCGCCTCACAGCCACATCAGAGCCACGGCCCTGCCTGGTCTACAGCCAACCTCATGGGCATGTGCGGACGCTACGCTACGCTGCACTGCGCTGCGCTGGCCAGACAGCTGCTTGCGGCTTACAGGAGCTAAAAACAGGCAGTGGACTCGGTGGGGGGGGTCACCGTCAGGGGGGATGAGTCACTGGCTAAATGAAACCACAGAGAAAACACCAATACGCAGAGGACCTGTGGGGACCCACACCAGACTCACTTCCTCAAGCTGAACGTGTGATTGGAGAAAGTCAGAACTGGAGACTGGAAAAAGAGTGGAGGCTGCAGCCTGTCCAAACGGGCTGCTCTCTGCCGAACATGACTTCATGCCACGGAGCTCAGCAGTTCGGCCAGCGGTGGAAGGTTTTAACATTTACCAAATGGAACCAATCAGCGGAATCTGTGACTCATTTGCGACCTGAAACCCAAATTCCTGCCACCCACAACAGAAAGCACGAAAGGGGAAAACACACACAAACACACACACACACACACACACACACACACACACACTTCCTCTTCAAAGCCAGTCGAGAACACAAGTCAAGCGCCTGCCGAGGTAATCACCTCATAGGGAGTGGAGGACCTGATGGTGTCGCAGGAGGCCCATGTTTCATTTCTCCGTAGGAAGCCCCCCCCCCCCCCTCATCTCCATGCAGGGCCTCCACCTCTAGGCTGTCTCTCCCCCTCAAAGCCACTCCGCTGCAACTTCAAAGGGTCACACCAGCAGCAGTAGCAGGCTCAGCAAAAGCAGCCTGTTAGCATCTCCTCCACATGCCAGTAATCAGCACTGCTAGCTAGTGGAGGTGTACAGCGCGGTACCATGAATGCTTAACAGCCAGCAGCACCACATGCCTGAGGGAAAACATCAACACCGATGGTGCAGCTTTTTTAATCATGGGGGTCGCTTCAGTGCTTTGCTTTGCTTTGCTTTCTGTAAATGAAAAATGGGCGCACACCGTTCCAGTACAGCCGAGCCCCCTGGACACGACTCCTCTGAGTCTGCCCACCGCTATGTGTAGGTGGACCCACGTCTGCGGGCAGCACAATGCAGACCACAGCATGGCTAATTTGATTTTCCTGCAGTGGCCAGTGGAGTAGAGATGAGCTTGCTGCCAAGCAGAAGAAAGCCATTAAGTCATGGCCCGGCTTTATAAAGAGAATATGGCAGCGCACAGGGCTGGTATTAAACCTGCTGTCCTGGCTCCTGGACTGACTGATGAATATACAAGAGGAGAGAACGAATGGGAATTCACATAATCTTTTGGGAACATGCCACCTGGCCCTTTAATGAAGCTATCATCTGTCCCACTTAAAACACTGGGATGGAGGTGACCACCCTGGAGACAACAGGCCAGCCACCCCCGTTGGACAGATCAGTGGTGCAGTCATCGCCTGAGCCGTAGCTCCCGGGCCTGTTGTTTGCTTATCACCGTAGTAACATTGTAGTGAAAACATTTGGAATATCAACACAACTCATTACAGTTAATATGAATCTCAGCAAGTAGCTGTGGCGTTTATGACTGCAGTGGTATTGCAGCTAATCAAATCAATGTACCACAATAACAAAACAGACCTGCAGCTACAGTAATCAAAAACTAAATATTCTCCAGGGCACAGACACACACACACACACACACACACACACACACACACACACACACACACAGAGAGAGAGACACACATGTCCTTTTGCTCTGAAGCTTATGTTATGAGGAAGATGCGTCATATCAGTGTTTTAACACCTCTTTATAACAGTCCTTGCACTTAAGACATGCTGCTAACTGAAGCTGTTCTCCAGCTGTAGCGTGTTGCTCCCCCATGCTAGGTGAGTGGAGATTATACTGACAGTGCTTACCTCGAGTCTCAGTGTCACCACGATCTTTATTTGCTCCACATTGCTTTGTGCGCCGCCAAAACAGAGGCCCTGGGGGCGGAGAGAGAAACACTCAATTATTCATCAGCGCTCGCTCTCCTTAAAACATGAACGTCAAATGGGTCTCATTGAGAGGCGCCGCCGCCCTCCTCCAACAATGGGCCTGGCGGCTCGCCGTTCCCTTCTGCATGGCTGCCCCTCTGACACCAGGCCTTCGCCGTCAGCCCTCCTCCCAAACAACTCGCTACAGAGCAAAGACGCCCGCAGTGCAAAGTCAAATCTCTTTCTGAACGACTAACTGTATTTGTCTTGTTACGTCTTAAGCTCAATCCCAGCAAATAGGTGAACTGCCAGAAGCAACCACTTATTAGTGGCTGGTGTCAAATTGGGTGGAAATAGCTAGAGTGTTTATTCTGCATGCATTAGTTATAGTGAGGAGATTATGAAGAAATGAAAAGGTATTTTATTTGGTTGTTGAATAATATAACAGCGCTAACTTATGTTTCCCCATTAAATAGCAACTCCAAAAGGAGTAGCATCAATCAAGACACAAATCTATAACTACCTCTTTGAGCTGTTTCATTCATCAACTAGAAAGGCACTCTGAGACCACAGATCGCTGCCAAGGCCAAATGCCATAATATCGCAACATTAGTGAAAGTGAAACTAAATTGGCAGAGTCGCACAGTGAGTCTGAATCGCTTCAAAATTTTAGTGGCTTCTTTCCTGACTTATGCTTCACCTTTCTGTCAGGTTTCATGAAAATCAAGATAGTGTTCTTCGTGTCATCCGGCACGCAGATCAACACTGAACTCCACACGCTCTCTGAACTATAGGTTCTCACAAACTACACAAGAACAAAACATGCTCAGCCGAGGCCAAACTTCTGTGGTGAGAGTCCACCGTGAGCTACTGCAGAAGGCAGGAAGAACCTCCTGTACACCAGTCAGCCTCCAGTGAGAACCAAAGCGCCAGTGTCAGATGCTGTGCTGCAGCTCCATCTATCAATATGCATCACCTCATTATGAGACTTATTGCTAGAGGACTAGAGTATTTATCTTCCATGTCTCAAGTTCTGTTCTTTTATGCATGCTTGATGGTTTACCTGATGCTTACTCATGCCATTTAATGAGATAAGAATGAACATCTGCGTACACACTCACTCACTCACACACACACACACACACAAGCATGCACACGCACCCACACACACGCACACAAGCATGCACACGCACCA
The DNA here is from genome assembly GCF_017589495.1 of Alosa alosa. NCBI lineage: Eukaryota > Metazoa > Chordata > Actinopteri > Clupeiformes > Clupeidae > Alosa > Alosa alosa. The sequence continues at coordinate 3,444,500 of NC_063196.1, read as the reverse complement.
ACACACACGCACATACACACGCACGCACACACACACACACACACACACGCACGCACGCACACACACACACACACACACACACACACACACACACACACACACAAACCCACGCACACACGCTCACACAAACCCACACACACACTCATGCACACACACACATACTGAGCTCAGAGTGCTGACTTGATGAGGTGTGGGCCAGCATACTGAGAAGACAACACATCTCCAGAGAAGAGCCATAGTGGAGCCTTTGTGTGGCTGTGAACAGAGCTCTGTTTGGACTCCAGTCACATTGACTTACATGGGACATTTACTAAATGCCTTTTATTTACCACAGCAAAGCTCTCAAGGGCAACATCTTTTAACAAACCAAAACTAATGCATTTGGCTTGAAAGAAGAGAGTCTCGCTAATCACATCCATGTGTGCCAATCAGGATAAGTTAACTAGTAAACCAAGCACTGACACAACCTAACACATGTGGATACCATAACAAGGCAGGGGATGCACTCATATCTTTCTTAATGACCAACACAACACTGTCAGTCGATTAGCACAGAGTCTGAAGATTCATATTTTTTTTTTACACAGAAACGACAGACTGGTTGACCAAAGGGAGCACACATTTTCGTTTCTAATTAACGCTAAATAAATGACCCACGACAGATCAGAGTGGTGATAACACAGCGGGCCTGGTGGCCTTCGTTTGTGCTGCCCGGTTGTGTGGAGGCCTGCTGACCACCTCTAGCTGACCAAGGCTAAGGCAGGAGACTGACCAGGGCCCTGCTGCTGCTGCTGTGGGAGGTTCTGACTCGGTGTGTGATTGCTACGGACATTCCTGCCCCTCCTGCCGACGTTCCTTGACCCATTGTTCTGCATTGTTTAAGCAACAGTGACATCATCAACTGGACAGGATCCACTCCTGGCCTCATGCCTCCCCCCCCATTCTGCTGTGCTGCTGCTGCTGTCATGTCAGGCCCACGGAGAATACAGCTACAAAGACGCCATTGAAAAGGTCTGCCTGGTAAACACGCAGACTTCTGCCTGCATGCTAATTCGCTACGTTAGTTGCAGTACATGAGGTGGAGAGGGAAGAACCAAAAAAGCCCATTATCGTCCACATTCCATGGCTGGAGGAAAAGGAACTAGCCGCCGTCCAGAAAGGGGAGGGCTCGCTAAACGGTCCAGATTGCCATGGTACCACCCAGACCGAGTGTGGTTGCAGAAGGTAGAGGCTCGCGCCAGACAGCAGCGTTTGAAAGCCAGCGAGTGCTTTTAATTGATGGGTTTTTTGGAGAGGAGCTTTATTTTGGGAGCGGAGGACGAAGCTGAGAGGGAGGCGCAGAAATACCCTGGCCTTCCTGGGCTGCCTGCGTCGGCTGCAAACATGCAATTTGCTGTGCCCTCCGACTGAGCAGCGTGGCAATTTAGCCCAGCCACATGTTCCAGTCCAGTCCGAGGCCTGTCGTCCCCGGGACCGCGCCACGGCCGGGCAGACGTCCCAGCAGGCAGCGCTCCGAGAGAGAGAGAGAGAGAGAGAGAGAGAGAGGGAGGGAGAGAGAGAGAGAGAGAGAGGCCTGGGGGGAACTGCTGGGTGTCTTTTTTTTTATCCTCGGTCCCTCCAATAAAACATAATGGCGTGGGGGCATGACGGAGGATGGAGTGGGAAGGGGAGGGGTGGGGGGGCGTGACTGTAGGGGGAGAGAGAGTCCAGCACAACAAGCACAGTCTTCTCTCACACTATTTACTAGGCCGGATGAGCCTTGCGCTCTCTCTCTCTTTTTTTGCTTTCTCTCTCTCTCTTCTGCTCACTCCATCTCCAGCTCTGTTTCTCTTTTCTCTCGTGCCTGCTGCTGCGTGACACAGAGGCTCAGTTAGGGACTGCTGGGACAACAAGGGGGCTAGGGGCAGTGTGTGTGTGTGTGTGTGTGTGTGTGTGTGTGTGTGTGTGTGTGTGTGTGTGTGTGAGAGAGAGAAAGTGTGTGTGCATGAGAGAGAGAGAGAGAGAGAGAGAGAGAGAGAGAGAGAGACTGTGTGTGATGTGCATGTCTGTATGTGTGTATATGTGTGCGTGTGTGAGAAAAGAGAGAGAAAGTGTGCTTGTGTGTAAGAGAGTGAGTGTGTGTTGTATGGGGGACAACAACAGATTCTCTTTCAGCCTCAAATTAACTTCACATTTATAGCCCACACAGAGAGGCTCTCACTGGCCCTACAATAACACCGCTTCTGAACAGCAGCTGAGGGTCTCTGGTACAAAAATGAGGCTAATCTTAATCTGGCAGCAAACAGCACTGTATGCAATATTCATCCACAATGCCTGCCTATCACATGGGGGATATGTTTTATAAAAGCCCTCGCTGGCCTGCTGTGCCTTTAAATAGCCGGGGGAGGAGGACCGTGTGGAGAGGCGACAGCTCCCTCTGTATCTCCGCTGGCAGGACACCTAGCACGTGACTGGCCGCTACGGATGGATACTGTTGCTCTGCAACACACTCGGATGCTGTTGCCCTGGGCAAGCCAGCGATATCCGGAAGAGGCACGTTAGAAATGATACAACCGCGCACAGGAATCAACTGGACCGTCCTGAGGAAAACAAAATCTAAACAAACACCCACACAGACCAAGGTGAGTGGGTGTAGTGGTCAATCAATAGGCCAGGGCCTACTCCTGTCCATCCCTCTCTTGTCCATCCCTCTGCCGTGTCTGCAGAGAGGGACAGGGCGCTTGGGGACTGGGGAGCAGTGGGCCAGGAGGCCAGTGAGGCAGGACGAGGAGAGGAGAGGAGAGGAGGGGAGAGGAGAGGAGGGGAGGGGAGAGGAGAGGAGAGGGGAGAGGAGAGGAGAGGGGAGAGGAGAGGACAGGACAGGACAGGAGAGGAGAGGAGAGGAGAGGAGGGGAGGGGAGGGGAGAAGAGGGGAGAAGAGGGCCATTAGGCCAGTGAGGCGCATCAGCCCAGAGCATGTGGCTCCAGCTTTAGTGTGTCTCATCAGGGGCCGCAGACGCAGCCAAGCACAGAGCTGGCATTACACTGCCCGCACGGGCTAGCCATCCATTAGTGGCACACAGGCATGGTTAGCAGTCACGAGAGCAGGCTCTTGCTTGACCACAGGGCAGTTTATAAAGTAGGGTTGGGTGAGTAGGATCATCCACCAATCTAGCTAAAATGTCCCCTAGTGCTACAGTGCATTATCATTCACAATCTGCACAGCCTGGTGTTGCATAGCAGACTACATTCACATAGACAGCCTCTCTACAGTGTCCATCCACACTATGCTCTGGCCCACTCGCTAGCCTGGCAAGACCATGTGTCTCAAACCCAGTTCTTCATTAAGAAGCTAGTCTGGATATGAGCTATATTAAGACTTTAGCCATATTTTTGCACTCCAAACAGCATGCAGTGCACATAACTTTATGTATGCCTTTGTTGCTCTGGCAAGTGTGGTCTTCATTAAGGTTTATTTTATAACTGTCAGTTTGTTCTTGCATTGCGAGGCACGGTCATCTTAGTGTTAAATGTGACCCTATCATGGCCAAGCTCATTTATACAGACATAATGAACACTCAATAGCTACCCCAGTGGACCAATTGAAACCCAATGGAACAGTTCCAGACCACAAAGAATGCAGTGAATGCGGGTTCACCGGAGCCTGGCAACCGCCTATTCACATCAGGACACATCGCTTGGATAGCACTATGAGAGATGCCAGTGTGGGATGCACTAGGCACGTCTTCCCCTATCGGACCAAAGCCAGGTGAGTTGGTGCTTTCCAATGTCAGCTGTGTCTTCATTGTCACTTCTGACACAATGACAGGCTTGACCGTGCCTCCGCAGAGCAGTCCTGGGCCAGGGGTTTCACCAGCGCTAACTGATGCTTGAGGCAAAGTGAACGGATTAATGGAGTCGTGTAGTAGTCGGTGCCAAACAAGGTAACTAGTAGTTCACTAGACTAAACAAGATAATCAGTAGTCACTATCAAACACCACCAAATAACCTTAAAAGATAACACAAAAATGGTCAGCATGCAAAATCAAGGTCCTGTTTAATATGTGTGCATTGGCAGCTTGATCAAGAATAGGGAGACCAACCAACATGATTGTAACACTTTTGAAAGGTGTCTATTCTGAAATGTTGCGTTGTAACGATTACCAGTATAATAAACCGCGATAAAAATGTTGACGATAACAATTACCGTTTTCATTTCAAATACCATGATTATCACGGTTGATTACCGCGGTGTGGAAACTGTGTGTTTAATCCTTCCCAGCTTCATCTGAGCCTGCTTTTGACATACAGTAGGCATGGTACAATGAAACAAAACTGATACCCTACTGATTCTGTTGTCTAATTGATGGTTTTAACTACGATTCGGATTAGACTACAAGTGTTGGGAGTAATGCGTTACAAAAGTAATGTAATTACTGTAATATATTGCTGTTTGCGGTAACACGGTAATGTAAGGCATTACAAAAAATAAAAAATTGGGGTAATATTTTACTCGGTACAAACTTCAGTAACGCGCGTTACAATGCATTTTAACCAAAAATTAAGCAGTGTTTTGTTTTGATACATATTCGCAAACACCACCGCGAGAACAACAAAGGAGAAAAAATCAGCGCAAAATAGTAGAACGTTATCTCCTGATACTGGTTGAAGATGACTGTGGCTGCAGCGGACTCTATTTGCGGGATGGACATAGGCCTACGCTCAGAGACAAGGATATGAAGAACATAATAGTTAGTGCACTTTGTGCAAAACCGAAAGATCTCACTATGCCTCGCGAAATAGCACAAGTCATTTAATGAAACATCTAAAGTGGTGCCACGCTAATCTTTTTGATTCTTGATTAAACACAAACTTCTAGTGTATGTCAGCTTTGAGCTGTGAACTTGAATTCACAATTGAACTTAAAGAGAATAAAGGGATAGAAATGCAGAAAAAAGATTGTGTAGCCTGGCAGTGCCACCACTCCCACCACGCGCATCACGCACTTTGCGTAGGGCACCAAAGGACAGAGGGGACACCCACATGTAACCAATGAATAGTAGCTTTACTGCAAACTGCATTTCACTCTTCATCAATAGCGTTTACAATGTCACAATGCACTAACACCATGGTACATGCAAGTTTGATACTTTTCGGGTTCTCTCAATCTCCACCACGTAGTGCTAGAATGGAATTGGTGGGTCTTCAATAATTTGTTTTCCAAGCATTTACATGAAGCACATGATATGGATACCAGGCTCATAATTCACTTTTATTTGCAAAACGAAATGTGAAGCAACATGTTATTGCATACTTTCCAAAGCAATGAAGGCTGCTTAAAACAACTTAACATTGTGCATATTATTGTTAATATTGAGCTATCAATGTAACTCAACAAACAAGGCTTGTAAACAAGAGCTGGCAAAAAGGCATTATGAGATGTAAAGATCAATGCTCTTAAAGTGACAGTGCACCATTTATAAGAAAACAGCATGAATGTTTAAAAACACACAGTAATGGTCTGTAAATAATAGGCCTTTTATTTTACTTTAGGTTTTTGAGTTATCATTTAAATGTCACTCACTCAAAACCACTCACTTAGGGCACCAAAATGGTCAGTAGGCCACCTTCTTGACATGTCTTTATTAAAGGAACCGTATGTAAGAAATGTATTTCAATTAATCATAAATGGCCCTGATATGTCACTAGACATTAAGAAATCATGTTATTTCAAATACTTATATCACTGACAACAGTAGTCTGGCCAAGATATTGTCATTTAAAAAGTGGAGTTGCAGCCCTCAACTGATATTGATGTTGTCATGTTGTGTTTTGGCCTGATGCGCCACCCTCCACCTATCTACTAATCACAAAGTCAGTAGTGTTTCGGCATCCGTGTTGCCAGCTCTGCCAGTCAGGGGGGAGGGAAAGGGGATACATCGCTCTACAGTAGTTTGAAAGTGATTGCAGTACCAGTTTTGGCCACAATCTTACATACAGTTTCTTTAAGCTTTGATTTACAATATAGTAGGCTCTCTATTGATTTTAATGAGCAGGCCTAGGCCTTAGAGTTACAGTATTTATATCACAATTTACCAGACATTGACCTTTTGTCGGTTTTTAACCAAATTCTGACTATGATTGAGCGTAATAAACTGCATTTCGAATGGCAAATCCATATTTCCAGATATTTTGGTGAAAGTAACTTAAAAGTAATGCAATAGTAGTGTAATGCCTTACAATTCAGAGACAGTAATATTATAATGTAACAAATTACTTTGAAATGACAGTAATAAGTAATGCATATTTCGATTTTGAAGTAACTTGCCCAACACTGTAGGCTACACCTGATATTAAAAGGCGGAACTTTTTCACCGCAAAATGTGCACTGCATCATATAGCCACTCTGCGTCTTTTTATGTTCGCGTCCACATTTAATCCATCCCACTCACGATATCAAGGGAATACAGTAGCCTAAAGTTTTATTTTGAACGCTTACTTTGGTTTCACTCATTGCATCCAAATAACAGAAATAGCAAACTCCAAGTTATGGTAGGGTAAGTTAAGCTATAAGCACATAGCCAATTAAACATGAAGAAAAAAGTGAACGGGACTCTTTTTGAAACTATTTCAGCTTGTGTAGGCCTATCAGTGCTTTCTGAACATATTGAACACACTTTTAGAAATACCGTGATAATAGGCCTAGCAAAAACCGTGATAATTTTGGTCACTATAACCGTGAGGTTAAATTTTCATACCGTTACATCCCTAGTTGTACTATTACTAAGGCATCAGTTTTAGGTTTACAAGTTGGGAAATTAATCTGCCCCAAACGTTGGCAGGCTCAGTGGCTCAACGCTGTCCATAACATTCCATAAAGTCAGCGCCAATATGAATGGTGGCCCTGACTGAAATGTATGCTGATTATACCCAGGGTTCTAAATTAACTTTTTTGATCACCAGCCAATGTGGCTGGTAACTTTCTAAAGTTAGTAGCCAATCAGAATTTCTACTAGCCAATTTTTTTCCGGTGAAAATAAGAGAATTATGAGTTTATGAGATGAGTGTCACTGAAAGCATTTGATCACTTTATTAACATTTTCGACACGCCGTATTGGCGTTTTGTGTGTCGGCTGCTGTTGATTTCCTAAAGTGTTGAAATGCATACACTACTTCTCAAAAACCGTATGGCAACAATACACATGGGCGTTGATATAGGGCATTTAATTGTTTGAGCACCCACCTACGGAAACATAAATCGGCGCCTATGGTTGACATTGTATAGGCTACTTTCTCTAACATCTAGTGAAAAACAGTTTGCAGTAGCCTACAGACACTATTTATTGGCTAAATGTTGGTCCCTCCTCTGTCTCTCGGTGCCCTTTGCACAGGGCGTTTTAAAATTTTCGCCTACAAGCATCTCACGTTCCATCTTCAGCTAATTCTATAGACAATAAAATAAACGATCTTGCTGCTTCAGGTTTTGCGCTTCTGACATGACATCACCAGCCCCCCACAAAGGAAATATATACCTAGGTAAACACAATGCGTTTTACGTTAATGTTTCGTAAAGCGAAATGTATTTGTGTCATGTATACTTTACTGGCTAACTCCCTCTTTTTTCAGTCTATGCTCCCTGCTCTGTTCGTTCTTCTAATTCATTGTGTTTTCTGGTAGACGCTCCGTTCGTTTCCATGGTCTCTCGCGCTGGTTTCACCGCAAACTGCGTGCAGGCAATGGGCGTATGAAACGTAATCACATAGCATTACGGCACAGTGGTCATGGGAAATGTAGGAAGTAGGCTACTGCCAGGGGATATATCGGTGCGACCGAGAACAGAGCTAGCCTGGCTAGCGCCACCACTTCTCAATGAGACGTGGTCTGGGAACCAAACGTTAATTTTCTCGTATTTGAAAAAAATGCCCAGATCCGTTTATTGGGTGCCACGGATGTCTATCAAATGCGTCTGTGCATAGCTCATCATCGTCTTGCTTTCCCCCCTGCTCTGTGATTGGTTCCCTATCTCAGGCGAAAATTTGCTCCATGGTCTCCAGGCTGCCTTAGCAGCGTGAATCAAATCGCGCGCAAGGCAGCATGGGAACACCCAGGCTAGAACAGAGCCTTATTCTCTTATGTATCATTATGTATGTATGTATGTATGTATGTATGTATGTATCATTAGCCTTATGTATCATGCATGCAATGCCTCATGCATCACCGGCCAAATTGGCTAGTAAGTTTTTACTAATACCCGCCGAAATGAATTTTTACCCGCATTTGGCGGGTTGACGGGTGTTAATTTAGAACCCTGATTATACCTCCTGAGGAATATGGGCCAGTGCATGTCCCCGATGAGCTCCGCTGGGGCTATAGCAACAGTAGGGCAGTGCTGACGAGCATGCGGGAAGTGTGTCAGGCAGGCTGTCAGGGGCAACAACAGGGCCACTTCTGCACATTTAAAACTCATTCAAAATGCACGCTGACATTGAATGTTGACCATAACAGGAAATGCTCTGTTTTCAACTGTAGCGCTGGTTCAGAGAGGACAGAGCCATATTGTTTCATCTGACAACAGCCACAGCGACGCATCTACATGCATGATATTAAAAACAACAATGCATACCGTTAAATATGCATGGGGAGGCTCCTTCACCACACATAGGGAACAAGAGTGCTTTTTGTTTAGGCCACAACATAAAAATTGTAAACGCTCAACACTGTTGCATTCATGGCTGGGACCACATCATTAATACATTACAAAACATGCTTTTGAGTCGACTTCTCTATGTAGCGATCACCACCCACGTCACTAATTCATTCTCCACACCAATGGTACAGCGAGAGGGGGTTTTTCAAAGGGTTTTGCTGTAATGTTTGACTCAAAGTAAAACATAATTGTCACGCATAAGGATGGTTCTTTGTTGCAAGGCCACACACATGACTAATGACTGATATATCAGCATTCACATCCAAGATCTCCATGATGATGTGATGTTGTTGAGTATTATTCTCTCACTGAGCTGCTCATGGTGCATATAAGGACCTAGCACAAACTTGGTCCTTTAAATCAATTCAATGAATATGTGTGACGCACAAAACTACATCTAGGCCTGGTGGTTATCAGAGGTCTCTGTTGGCACTTCCAATACGGTGGTAATTACAACATATTTCCAGCGCTGCACATTTTCCACAGTAAATATGTCATGGCCCTGTCGTCCACGAAGTAGTCCAGACAGAGCATTTGATGGTGATCTCAGGCAGCAGTGTAGAGGCACAAGCCTGCTGCATGGGGCTCCATTTTTAAAGTGGCCAAAATACATCTATGCAGTGCTTAGTTGAATCCATTTATTTATAGATTTTAAATATAGAATGCCCAATTATACCTCAGAGTGTAGCACTACTGAGAGAGAGTAAGAGAAAGAGAGAGGCTGTGTGTGTGTGTGTGTGTGTGTGTGTGTGTGTGTGTGTGTGTGTGTGTGTGTGTGTGTGTGTGTGAAACTCTGCTTTGTTAAGTGCCATGCCTCTGCTACCGTAACACCAGCATGCTGTCTAAAAACACTAATGTGGCAGCATTATGCCGGCTATGTTTGGTTCAGTGTAAACAGGCAAAGCCATCATAACCATGAGTTTTCTTCATGGTAATAAAGCAGGACAGAGAGAGAGAGAGCACTGAATCTAAGAGGTAAATTACTACACTTTAATGGTCTGAGAGTGATTTAAAACAGAATGAGTTCGATCAGTCATCCAATATAAATCGACAAAGAACATTGGAAACTGGGGAAAACAACACATGATATTGTATGCCCTTATGAAATATTACATGGAAACATTTTGTCCCTTCAACACACACACACACACACACACACACACACACACACACACACACACACACACACACCACAACTTTTGCAGATGGCTAGATGGCCGTAAGTGGTGGTCTGATAATGTTGACAGAATCAGTGAGATGAGATCTGGGCTGCGCTCAGGGGACTCGATGGAAACAAACTGTTCTAGCTAATTGAATTCCTTTTGAAGGCTTACTCCCAAGGCAGTAATTTCCAATGGCTTCAGTTAGCTTTGTTTTGACAAGCTTTCATGCAGGCCTATCTGTTTCACACTTCATTTCAGTCCATGATAGGTGTGATATGATATTGACCCTATGGCATTCACATGTGCTTGTGTTAATGAAATCACAAGAAAATAAAAAAAGAATGAGTTAATTCATTCCCCTATATGGAGGTCCCACCAGATTGCTTTTTAAATCAGCTTCAAAGTGGTTTTCTGGGTGTACACAACAATGAAGCCTTGCTTAGACTGCACTCTTTTTAGGGTTTTTGTTGCCAAAATCTACATTACATATTTTTACAAATAGAAGGATACTTCCACATCTATCCACACTGAAAGTACCTATCTGAGATTATAGTCTGGACGGAGAACATCTCTCTGTGTCCCTCCTGAGTTCTCTGGACCCCATACTGGTCTAGTGCCGAGGGCAGGGACAGAGGGAGAGGACAGGAGCCCATGGTTGGCTGGCAGCTGGCTGGTCACACTGATAAAGCACAGTGACCTCGCTGGACATGCACTACCTGAGCCCCCATATGAACTTTTGCCCTGAGACTGGACCAAACTAAAAGGGACTCGCTGTCACATAAAGATCGTTGAGAATGAGTGCTGGACGGCAACGCTGACTCTGGCTGGTGTTGTTGTCGGCGAGAGTCCTTTGATCCGCACCCGAGCGTGAGCTCTCGGAGACTGTCAGCAAGATGACAGCACAAACTCTAGGCTGCTGTTCTCTTAGCACTGATGACAACCAATGTCACAACACTTGCCTCGTGCAGCCTAGTGTGCCAACCTGTCCTGCAGTGACCCACATGCCACGCAAGCCGGGCCAATTGATTTTTCATATCCACATACCACATCATGAGAGCGCTTAACTGCTTCCCGGGGAGTGGACTGGTCACATGTGGCAGGCTGTGTGGGATTTGGGATGGACTCGGGACAGTTGGACAGGATTTGGCCTGGCAGGAGGGAGATGGCAGGAACTCCCTGTTACATCATTGTGGGCCTCCAGTTAAACTGGCACCAGTCAGCAAGCCCAGTAATCAGCCACGGCCTCATCCACATGCACTCTGCACACATCATGACAGCAACAGTGATTTCACCACTAAGCTCAGACTATGCCGTAATGGCATCCAGAATTGTAAACAAACGCGGGACAAGCAGCACAAGGACCTGAAACAGAGGGGCCCTTCAAATTACACCATCTTGTAACTTTACAACTTTACTTTCCACTAATCTAATGTGTATTTAGTCTCAGACAGCTGGCAAGTGGAAGAATAATGAACTGTTTTAGAGGTACAGCAGCCATGTTGCTAAGACCCAAGAACAGAGGATCCAATCTGATAAGAAAACACAGATGTGATAACCCCAACTGAATAACTGTGTGCCTTGAATACTTTTTAGACTTTTCATTCATTACATATTAGTACTCTGAAGACAAGAGTGGTAATGAGACATTACGGAAACCACAACTTGCATAAAGACCTCTTCTCATTCTTAATTACATAGGAAAAACCTTTGTTGGCAAGTGTAGAGCCTGCAGGCCTGTAGCTTGAAGCTTCCTCCGGCTATACAGAGACTAAAAGGGACTTTTAACAAAAGTAGTGAAGTTATGGAGGGTTTCTAGCTTGCATATTTCTGTTGTTTTAGAAGGCATGGTTAAAGTCATTGTTTCTGCTGCTGCTGACCTTGTGTATGGGCATTGATATTGTCCTTGTATTCACTGGTGGCCTGTAAGATAATATACCTGGCCAAACAGGGCTGTCTGCAGTTTCCAAGGTTACCTTTGTGGTGAGCCTTCTGAAGATCATCCAGACCATACCAATTCATGTACAGTACCGCTTCCTTATTGAAATTCACACCAGACTACTGTTCTTTAGCACCTCAGACAATGTATGCATTCAACTCCTATATCAATTGGCTAACGAGTAAGGGATTATTTTACACTTGCATTGAGCACTGTAAGAGATACAGAGCACTTGAAGATGCTTGACTATAATTTGGGTTATTTGGGTAATTTGGGTAATTTGGGTTTGGGTAACTGTTAAATGACACAGCTGGTGTACACAGAAGGCAATCAGTGTTCATCAAAGGCTCACTGCACAACACATGGACACAATTCTCTCCATTTAATAAGAGTTGTAGCCTATTTCTACCCAGGCCCTAATGGACTAATCCCTGATGCAACAAACCGTCTCAAAAGGAAATCAAGTGAGAGACAAGATACTATCATTATTTTGTTTCCTGTCAGGAAGACAAACACAGACTGACACTGAACAAACGTATCCAGTCTTCATTGTCTATTCACAAAAAAATCAAATCCAACCCAAAATACATTTTTGACAAAATAAAGCTGCTTATTATAAACATAGCATCCTCTCAGGAAAATAATATTGATGTTGATATTGGGAGGTAAGGGGACTTTCACTGAGAATCTGCAAAGCTCCTGTATCGTGAGGCTTTGTTTCCTGCTATGTTTACCATCTTGTCTTTTCCAGGTAACTGCAGTTCCTGCTTACAGGTAAGGCTGCATTACCATACAACACCCAAAGATGCATGGAATACTCTGTGCATCAGTAATCAACATTCCATTGACAAGAAATATACAGATTAAAAACATTCTTTCTTAAGATGACTTAAGGCAAAGGAAGTTGCTTTGTGGCCTCCCAATGGAATACAGCACAACATGTTCACATTAAAGTTATGTGAGGGCAGTTGACCTCCAAGTTATTAATTAAAAAAAAAAAAAAAAACATTCAGTAACATTCAAGACATTCAGTCCAATATCTCTTGGAATTATCTTCCCACGGTTGACACAACATGCTGAGAGACATACAGTAAGATGCTTATAAACAGATGCCTGACCTCTGCCCAAGCAACAACTAAGACTGGTAGGCTATCAATAAATGAAAGATTGTCAATACTTAATTGCACTAGCATTCAATCCAATGTATCAATATATCCAGGCCATGTTCTCTGATTCATTCATAGTCTACTGTAGGCCTATCGCCTGGATGAGGCGTGACGTCATTACACTGGCCAATAAATTAGCCTACCGTATGTTTGTCAAATGCACAACTATTAACATTAAAATAACAAAAACACATAGTCGTCAAGAGCCAAAAGCTTTCTTTACAAACCCCAGCATCCCTGAGCATCACACGGTGCCAAGTTCCATGTTACATCAGTGGCTCGTTCTAGACCGGCACACATGAATTGACTGACAATAACAAGGTGCTCGAATTCGATTATTTTGGGTGTTGAAGAATGTATACTACAAGCAGAAACACTGCATAATTATATGGCCACAATACTACATGTTTTCTTTGATATGGTATTACTGAGATGTTTTTACGACAAAGGGAGGGTGCCGTTAGTCAACGCGAATTACAGAGCCCGAATGCGACACATCCCTGATGGTTGAGACAGCTGGTAGGCTTTTTCCTCTTATTCTGCAGACACAGCACAAAAGCACATCGTTTGAAAAGAACATGTGCTATCCTCTGCTGCACTGCATCTAAGATACATAGGCTACGACAATTGACTCACTAACTTAGACAAATGAGGGCAGCCTAATGAAATGACAACAAATTCAGTGATAGCAAGTAAGTTAAGTCAAACATTTAATGATTTCAAACAACCAAGTTTCAGAACCGTTCTAAGCCTGAACAGACTACACAAATGCTGGCAAATGAAACGAGGAACCAATCAAATTCATTGATTTACTGTAGCGAGCGAACCACGGGTCTGTCCGTTCTCAATGCAAGTATACAGTATAAACTACCTGGCTGTAAAAGACAAACACATTGCCTTACCTGGTAAAACGTCTAGTGGTGTAAGCGAATGTAGTCCATTAGCCTATGTAGGCTTACGGGCCGCTTTACGCCGTTTGATTTGTATTCGAATATAGGCTATTCTACCGAATCGTGATTTTGCGCTCTAACCACTCGCCGCAGCCACAGAGAGACATATGATGGCGAAAATGCTGCTGAACCACAATGAAACTAACGGGACTAGCACTGTGATCGACATCCAGATGGACCAATAGGGTAGCCAGACACACATCATAGGGAGGAGAAACAGGGGTTTGTAAACAGGTTAGGTGGAGTGCAGCCAGACGACATCACCTTCATATTACTCTAACTGCTCTTACCAAAAGCATGAAGAAAATCTAAGCATTTGTGTTTTTGTCTATAGATCGCATCACTAAACCAATTTCAACTTGCAAGCTTAACTTATTTATTCGTGAAACCCCAAATTAGCTTATTTGATAGCCTGCCTGGTTGCCTCTGATTATGGAGACTGTCTCCACACTGAACGTTGGTTGGTTTAATGGAACTTGCGCGCAGAAATAATGGAATGTCAGTGAATTATAATCAATTTAAGGGGAAAGGTAGAACAATGCTTTGTTTAATCGTCAGCCATACAATAGGCTGTTAGTTATAGTTTGATATGACTTTTCCCATTATTTTAGCTAAACTAGCCTAATTAGCCTGCATGGTAGCCTGTAGACTATTTAATACAAAATAATAAAGCGTCATGTTAAAGCAAATTTCTCCAAAATAAAGTCTAAGCAAGTTAATCGCATGATAGGCTACAACTTTGGTTTGGAGCGCCCCCCAGCGTTAATAAAGTCTAAGCAAGTTAATCGCATGATAGGCTACAACTTTGGTTTGGAGCGCCCCCCAGCGTTAATAAGCAGATATGGCAACATTATCCCATCATCCAGTAGGCTAGTCTGTAACGTGTCTGCATGAATGCCCTCAACTTCCCTAATTTTTCTTAAATCTGAAATGTACGGTCAAGTTTACGAATGGTGGTTGATGAAAAATATACTGTGTAATGGATGAATGGAGTTTGTGAGGATGAACTGTTGTTGAATACAGGACTGTAAAGCACCCAGTTGTAGTTCCATTATCAGTTGTAGTAATATTAGGATGCATAGGCCTACAGTGATGCATTTTATTCTGTAATATGGTCATCTTAAAAGTAGGGCAATTATCTTAAATCACAAAGGAACCCCTAATCCCTCAGTTTATAGCAAATGTTCAAATTTAAAATCACCACAGAGTGATATTCACTGAACAAGAAATTCAATGAAAATATAGAAGAAATGCAATAAAATGCAATGACATAATAATTATGGTTAACCATCAAAAGATTCAAGGCTGCTGTGAAAAAAGATGGCAATTCCAAAGCATGATTATCACACATAGAATAATCTGTGTTATTTGACTGAGGGGCCCCTCAGATATCAGGGGTGAACATAGCCCATCTTTTTTGTCAGAAAAGGAGCAGCTATAAACCTGACTGTTTACTTGGTAGCTACAGTAAGGTGGCTCAAAAAGAATATAAACTTTAACCATACACAAAAAACACACTTGCTGCTTTAAATATCTCAATGAAATATACAGAGTCACCTCATTCGGTTGCAGAAGTTATGCTGTAGAGAAGGTCATATGATAAACTCTGGGAATGGGCCATCGCAGCCTGGTTCACTGCAGCGGCAGCCAGCTATTGGGTCACAGCATAAGATGTAGCATAAAGCTGGAAAAGCACAAACAACCTACTTAGCACTGAAATAATAAGTAATAGGAAGTGCTACCATACTTTCCTTTTCAGTTAGTTGTGTTATTCCATGGTGTGTCTTCTATTGGAAGCCACCTGTAGATAGCCACACTTCACTGCTGAAATAATGTTATTTCTGACACGCTCCTAATTCTACCTCTGGACATTAACCATTTGTTTTCTTTCTCTCTGACACACACACACACACACACCTGTTGTTGTTGTCATCTCTTGTGGTCTCTCCCCACCCTCGTGGTATTTCTCTCCAGTGTCTTCTCCAATAGTAATAATTGTCCAATAGTCTTCTCTTAAGGAGATTTCTCACTGACTGATACTGATACTGTCAGTTCAGGTCATATGTAACATACCGGTCATTCATCATATGTACTTAAATGTGCTTTTGTGCTCTGGGTAACGTTTAACATCATAAAATATATTTTTTTGCTTCATGTTTCATGACTTTTCCTCAATTGAAGGGTACAGAGTTAGCATGAAATTTGTACAATAATTTGTTTTCAATGTCCTGTACAAATATTTTGTACATTGATGTTCCTTGGGGTCAGTTTGAAACATAGGATACATGAATATTTGACACATATATGGATATTATTATTTGAATAGTATGAGAATATATTGTTATTATCATTATTACATACACAAGTACATATTACATATAAGTCATTTTGGCAGGACTGTATAAGTCAAAAGGGGAAGCAACAGCAAGCCTTTGGGCTGCTTACACTAGATGGGCCATATTGCCAGCCAGGGTTCCAAGGTTCATAAAGGGGTGTGGGGGGGTGGGATTGTTTTGTACGGCTTTTGATGGTGGTTATTACACTCCTGTTAAGTATCTGTCACAAAAAAACTGGGTAACAATATGAATTATAATCATTTTCTAAGGGTTTATTTGTAAATGCAAATTGACCCCAAGGATAAGGAGTGTCGGTAAGATTTGAGGAAAACACAAGGGTTAAGTACATTAAATGCATACGTGCAGTATGAAAAACATTCCAATACAAACTTAACCATAACTTTACAATAAAAAAACAAAACACATAACGTTATTCAGGTTTAAACACCGTTACATCATAAGACTTGATTTATTTGTTTGTTTGTTCTTAATAGTTGATACACTTTGCATCTATGAATGTATTGTTCCTTCAGCATTGTGTGTGAGCTGTGCTGCTGTGCTGCTGTTGCATGCAGTCATGTGCTGTGTGCTGTGCTCTCTCACCAGCATAGCGCCCCAAGCCGTGGGACTACAGGTCACCACGTCCACGGTGGCTGCAGAGGACAAGAAAGCACATGGGTGGCCAGCCAAAGGCCTAGATTGAGCCCCAGGTCCCAGGCACCAGTGGTTCAAAGGACAGCCTGGTGGTCAAGGCTAAAAGCCAGGATGACACCAAGAGACATCATGGAGGACATGGAGGACAAGAGTGCCTCCACCAAATAGGCACTGATGACTGCTCCTGTCGAGACAGGCAAGGCGGTCACCAACCTGCCCAAGAAACCCAAGAACAGTCTCTCTGAGAATGCTGACCAGCGCAAAGACAAGAGCCGCTGTGTTCTGTCCCTGTGTCGCTTTGCTCCGTCCTGTCAGCAGACAATTAAGGTTCACAGAGGAGGAAACTGGCCTGTTTGGCAGAGCCTGTTCTGATGGGCAGAGAGATAACGAGGCTGAGAATAAAGGCCTGGCTGCCCTCTGCACTGGGAGACTTTCCCTGCTCCTGCACCAGACAGTTGGGCTTTCTGTCGCTGTTAGAGTGCTTGAAGACTGTTCTTGTCGTTGACTATGTGTTGTTGATTGTATCTGTTAATGTGGCCGGTGAAGTATGTTTGTTGTTGATTTTGCATTGTTGCTGCTTGTGCGGTGAGCCGTAAGTTTACTTGTTGTGCAGTTGTCTTTTATCTTATTTTTTTCTGTAAATACCCTTCTAAATACCATTTGGAAGCTTTGTAGGCATGTATATACCATTGGGAAGCTTTTTTGGGTGCCATTTTGTTTGACTTGCATAATTTTCTCCTGTTGTTGTTTAGTTAGGGAGTGAGGTGAGTTTCTGTTGTTGATTTTGTCTTTTTGTTTTCAGGTAATTTAGTTCCACTCCAAATAACTTGTCAGTTAGTTGGTTTGTTATTTTGGCCTTTCCCCCTCCTGAAATTTATGTTTTATGATTCCTCTTTTGTAAATATATACTGTTATTTTTTGTGAAGTGCTGGGGACAGAATATAATCCACATTTTTGCTTATACGTAAAGTAGCCCTAACCCGTAGACTAAAAGAGCTGACGTAACACAAGTGGGTATCTTCAGTTACTTTTTTATCATGAATCTGCTACAACCAAATAAACTATACTAACATTATAATTAGCTACTTCTAATATTTTCTAACTCTGTCTCTTCAAAGGGCTCTTTGTCTTTCAGCCACATATTTCAACCCAGAAAAGAATCAATCACTGGCCACAGCCCAGAGAAGCACTGACAGCTGGCCTCAAACATGATGGCCCAAGCTAGTTGTGCACTACCATGTTTCTCCACTCTGAGGCACTGGTCAGCAACAAACTAAACATGTTGAAAAACATATGTTTTTGACCGGTATTTCACCACAAATGTTGATGATGTTCTTTCAAGTCATCCACTGCAAGCTACTCACAGTGTTTGCCTTTTGACAAACTGTCAAACGAGTACTCATCCCTGGATTGTCAGTCTCACAATCTATCAACAAAGGCAGTTGAAATTTGAATATCACATCAAGTATTTTGTTTTTACTTTAAAAGAGACATGTTTACTTGTTATACTGATGATGTTGACTATAAACTGTTAAGAAATGCAAAACAATGATTGCTGCTAGCCTGTTACCTGCCTGGACTTTGCACACATTTGCATCAGTGTGGCAGACAAAGTAAAAGGGCAGCTGATGGCTATGCAAATACTAACAATCATTTTGCTGTTATGGCCGATGAAGACCATGTACTGTACAGTACCTGCTCACCTCAGAAGGAAGAATACTTCAGCTAAAGTCATCAAATTTGACAACCATTCTTGCCATGCAGGAGGCAAGCTTGTTATCTGTATGTTACAGTGTGTGTGTACAGTACACAGATATATCTCAAGGACAGAGACCAAACTCAAATGCCGCAACATCACTTAAGTCAGGCTCAGATGAGGTTGGCTATGGTCAAACTTTTGCATGCACACTTGAGGGGTGGTTTGGGAGTCCATACAGTATTTAGGAGTCATTCCCCTGAGATAACAGGGGAGATAACAGGCAGGCAATATAGAGCCTCAGCTCCTGTGAAGGAACAGATACGTATAAAGCATTTGACAGTAAGAGGAGAGGATAAGGCATCTCTGGTGAATATCAGACATCCCAAACAGCAACAACGTATTTCAGGCTGGTATCATAACAACGACCCACCACCGCCACCCAGGGGCGCAGCTAAATAATTTGAGCCCTATGACAGACAATAATTCTGGCCCCACCGATAATATATAGTATTATTGGGGGGGCTCTCTGGGGGCCCCCTGTCAGTGCTGGGCCTTAGAATCATCCTATCCCCTGCCTCCACCCGCCAACCCCCCTCCCCCCCTTAGCGGCGCCCCTACCACCGCCACCAAAAAAAAGGATATTATATTACATTATAGCCGATTAGGCAATATTACATTACAGCCTATTCAACTCATTCTCTTTTCTATTACGCAAGTCTATGGGGGGTTGGCCTCATCAATACAGTAGCCTAGCTCCAGAGCAACTAGCCAGCTAGTTTGGATAGTATAAAGAAGGAATGGCACCTGTTAAACTCACCTCAGCATGTCTTATTAGTCATTTAACCCACCGAGGGCAGTGGAAAGGAAAGCTAACTGTTGTAAACAGCTCAGCGAGCAAGTTAAAACTGTTGTAGCCTATGTTCTGTAGGCAGGGGTACAGTTTGGGGTGAAATGCATGTCTTACTTTCACTTTTTCTGGAAGACTGCCATTGCACTGGAAGACTGCCATTGCACTGCAAGACGCTTTAAAAAATGATTGATATTGATAATGAAAGAGAGAGGTCACTGTAATGCCCGCCCACAGAGAAAAGTGGGTCTGTAAAACTAGCACACAGAGAGAGCAATTAGGATGCCCTACCTCTCACTTGTTCTCTCTGTCTATCACACTTGCAAATCAATTCCAGGATTGCATGTCAGGGAGCTGCCATCAATATGCAGCAGACTCCCGGAACTTCCGGAGACTTGGGACATCTGGCATATGAACATTCCAAAATCATTTGAATAAGAATGTTTAAAAAGTTACACGTTTTAATATCCAAAAGATAGTATCAAAATGATCTGTCTCCAGCAATGTCCTTACCAGATCATTTTCACTGGATGGCTGGTGGAGAATATATCAAATGAGAAACTTGTTTTCTACTGTGTGCAGAGACACACAACTCTACTGAGAAATGTTAATTGGGGATTTTGGTGGACCAATCCCACAACAGAAAATCCCTGTGCAGAAAATAACAGATGATGGATCTTCCTCAGGATGGTCCTCTCCGTCATGCATGAAATCATAACATATAAATGATTTTTAGTCTGAACATTTCCCAGTGGTTCCACCAGGGCACATTCCATGAAGTGTTCCTTCACATGGAACTTCCAGTCAGTTGATGGTATCCACATTTCTCATGGCTCAAACTTTTCTTCACTATGGGAGAGAAACACAGACACAATGTATATGCTTTTCTTGTAAAATTAAATTACAAAACATATTGAAATGAAATGTTCTATCAGTAAATGTCTTTGCTTTTTGTTTTCGACTGTGGTTTTGCTATTCATCCAACTTCTCCCCCACATGACCACAAATGGGACCCATTCTCCATTGGAGACCGTCCAGAGGAAACCACTCTGGCTACAGACACTCCATATGCTGCACTAATGACTCTGTGCATCACAAGATGCAAGTGATCCATCAAGAAGACAAAACAAGTCATAAAAACAGACTGCTAAGTCTTTAACACTTTTTTTAGCTTGTCAACCAAGAAGAACGGAAAACTGAAAAGTTATGATCAATGACTGCTACACGTATGAATCCCCTAAATGTTAAAGTTAAATGACTTGAGTTTTCCACCCGTTAACTGGGCGTTTTAGCCTTTGACTCCAGACCTACCTCTCGATGGTGCCCTCAACCTCCTCGATGGTGTCGGGCAGGGCCTTGTTGGCTGTCTCTGGCAACAGCATGGTGAGGGCAGCGCCCACCAGTGGGCAGAGGCCAAACACCACCATCGGCGCGTTCTGGCTGTGCCTCTTCAGGAGGTAGATGATGGGGGCAATGACCCCACCTGCCCGCGCGCACATGGATCCCATTCCTATCCCACTCTGCCTGCAGTTAGGACAAAACAGAAGGGCTATAATCGGCTTGGGGGACATATAATATATGACATTTCCAAATAGAAAACAACAGTATAAATCTGTCCCTAGGTCCTCCTGCAGGTTTCAGTAGTTCACTGTAATTCACAGTTGTCCTAGAGACTCTCTTTTGTAATTATGTCAAAGTCATGGTTCTTTAAGACTAATAATAGTCCAGTATAGCTCGACAAAAAGAGTCCAGATTTGTTTCCGCTATGGTGTCTTGGAACATGTTGCAACATCAAACAAATGGCAAGAGTGCAGACATTGATGTGTAGTCTGATTGGACAGCAACTTAAAGGTTAAGTATAAGTATAAGTATATATATACTCTTTAGGGAGGGAAATTTGGTCTCTACATTTATCCCAATCCGTGAATTAGTGAAACACACACAGCACACAGTGAACGGTGAAGCACACACTAACCCAGAGCAGTGAGCTGCCTTGCTACAGCGGCGCTCAGGGAGCAGTGAGCGGTTAGATGCCTTGCTCAAGGGCACTTCAGCCGTGGATGTGGGCATGGGAGAGCAGTGCTCAACTACTTCCCCCGCCCACAGTTTTCCTACTGGGTCGGGGATCGAACCGGCAACCCTTTGGTTACAAGCTCGAAGCCCTAACCAGTAGGCTTACATTCAGGAAAGATTTAGTGGTCATGTAGCCTGGTTGACACCAGACCGCTTCTCAAATCTCAGTTTAGAATTGAATTTCCACTTCCAGGGATGTAACCAGCAGTGAAATAAAATTAAATTTGTGTATAAAACTCTTAAAACAGCAAACACATCTTTCTTGTAAACAAAGGTTTTAAATGCAGTTGTTTACTCAATTTTAAAGACAATACATGTCCATATCTGTTTAACCCTGTCACTATCAGCCATTGGTTGTGTTAAATGCACTGCTCTAATCGGTCATCATGTAAATCCCGCCCCATGCCAGATAAGCGATTGTGATTGGACGCTAAATTTTTGGTGATTTGGAAACAGGCGTCAATAGACCTCTGAAGTTCACCTACAAAAAAGCCACCATCTTTGGCCATATAAGGAGATCCAGTATCTTGAAATTTTTCCTATGGGAAAATAACATGGGGATTTGGAATTAACACACCTGTTAAACTCTCGCAGGGACGGCAAAATCGGAAATGCAAACGTTTTGCTCTACACAATTTTGTTCTTTGTCTTCAAGTGTGATCTCCGGGATGTGAAGGTGGCCGCGGCACACTTTGATTTTTACTACCCCAGAGCTAACTTTAAGTTAGCGAAAATCAAAGTGTACTGCCTTCACGTACCGGAGATCACAGTATCCACTCGAAGGAAGAGGACAAAAGTGTGTTCAGTAAAACGTCTGCATTTCAGACTTTTTCATCCCCGCGACAGTTTAGGTGCGATAATTCAAAATCCCCATGTTATTTTCCCATAGGAAAAATCGCCAGATACCGGATCTCAAAGATGGCAGCTTTTTTGTAGGCGAACTTCAGAGGTCTATGGGATCCTTTCCATACAGACCTGCAGGACAAATTCTAATTTGCTAACAGGTTGGTCTGGGTTCACCCAGGCCAGTGGTCATGGTGTGCTGCTGTGTTTACTTCCATATCATGGTGAGGTGTAATGCATCGCAAACAGACATTATTAGTCATAAGAGTGGAAACTAGATGATATTTTGTCATCTATTCTAAAAAAAAAATTTGTCGTTGAGCGACAGCTGTTGAGCACTGTGGTGTTCTTGTTTTTGTTGTTTTTGGTAAGTAAAATGATCTCAAAGCGTTCAAACAGTGGGATCCCAAATTGTTTGGATACAGTCTTTTATCTTGTTCCATCACAAATATTAAATTAAGTGCACGAGCAATGGTTTACTATTCAGTCATGTGAAAACAAAAATAATGTCCGCAACACTACTTTAGACTTTATTTTTCACTATTTAGTCATGCCTGAAGCTGTAATTATACAGTACATGTGATGATAAAGGAACCAGAGAGTTTATTGACTTTGCTTACACACATACTGCATGGGATCTACTACACCTAAACTCAACATACTGTAGAACATCTATCTCAGACTCACCTCACAACAGTAGGGAACACCTCTGCTGAGTAGACATAGATGATGGACAGGGAGGCAGTAATTCCAAATTTGCCAACCATGGCTAAGGCTGTCCTTATGATGGACAGATCTGTGAACACAAGGACAGGAACAGTTGCAATAAGCAGTCGAACAAGAAAACATTTGACAGCGCCTCGGCCTTATACTGAGAGAAAAGCCATTGATGCCTCCCGAGAGTTATAACACAAGGGCTACTTACAAAACTTACGAAAGGGCCAATTAGATTCTCTCTCTCTCTCTCTCAAAACCAAATTCAAATGGTGCTTTATTGGCATGACAAATATGACATTTGTATTGCCAAAGCAATTGTTACATACATGTACAGTATCAGAATCTAAGCAATTATACAGGTATATACAAGGGATAGGGGTACATGGACAAAGTGTAAAGAACATGTTTTTTTGTTTTGTGTCACATGTACATACAGTACATACAGAAATCACTCAGTGTCTCTCAGCTGGTGACAGGCAAGGACATATTGGGCAACAGTAATACAGCTGTCTGTGTCTTCTCCCAATAGGTATAGTATTTTATTCGGGTTTGGTAGGTCATAGAAATCAGGTATTCTTTCTTTCATTTTTGGGAAGTATTTATTGCGGATTGATTCAAATTTTGGGCATTCTGTTAAAAAGTGTAATTCAGTTTCAACAACATCCTCTCTGCACTGCTGGCACAGACGCTCGTCTTTTGGAAGCCATGTCTTTTTGTGTCTTCCTGTTTCTATGGCTAAACGGTGTTCACTGAGTCTGTATTTCGTTAGTGTGCTTCTCAAATTTGTTTCTTTTATTTTTGTTAGGTAATGTGCAATTGTATATTTCCTGTTTAGGGTCAAGTAGCATTGCATTTTGCTTTGGGACTGTGTTTTGGATTGCCAATATTCGTCATAAATGTCTTTGGGGGGTTTGATTAATCCAAACATTTTGTGTGGGTGATGGGGAGTTACTCTCTCTCTCTCTCTCTCTGTGTCCTAACGTGTCTGTCTCCAAGCCACAAAGTTCCCTTTGACTACCAAAGCTTCATAAACCTCACAAGAGAGAAAGAGAGAGCGGGAGGGAGACGGCTCTCACCGTCAGGGATGAAGATGGTCATCAGACAGGCCAGGCCTCCAACGGTCAGGAAGGCCAGCTGAGATATCCGCCGGGAGCGGTTGAGGGTGAAGAGCGTGATGGTCCGCGCTGGCATCTCCACCAGGCCAAAGATGAACTGCGTGAGGTAGATGTTTATGCCAAAGTCGGAGATGTTCAAAGACAGGCCGTAATAAACTAGCACGTTCACAAACCTGCAGGTGACATGAGAACAGAGACCTTGATGAATTTACTCTGACATTTGCAGTATTCAGTAAATTAGAATTTTCAGACTGGAACGGTGATGGTTGTTTCTTGCTCGCAGCTTCTTTAAATAAATCAGCTACTCATAAAGAGCTCTTAATTTTCCACTGAGAACAAAGTCTGTGTGTAAAATGGTGCTTTTGCCTTCAAAACTGTAACCTCCCACTTACCACAGGTAGAACACAATGAGAGACTGCCTTCTCATTTTCGGAGTGCGGACAAGATCAATAACGGTGTGCTTTCTCTGCTCCACAACTGGCTTGCCACTTTTGTGTTCCTATGAAAAGTTTTTTTTTTTAGTTCATTGTATTGTGAACTTCCTCAAGATAATAGTATAAGATGATGGTTAAAAATATATACAGGTATATTTTCTGCTCACAGGAATATTCTCACAAAAACATAAACAAAAAAGGCCGTAATCATAATATACCTTCAGGGGATACCACCCCCCGCACCCCAATATAAAGATATAAATGGCTATGCTACAATAGTTTCACTCACTGTTGTCCAAAATAATCACTTACATTCAAAAGTGAGTTAAATAACTGACTGAGAAAGTCAAGAGGGAAGTGAAATAATCTGATACCTGATTACAGAGAATTGCCGGCAAATTGCTGACTTGCCTTGCATAGTAATCGTCTCATGAGTCATCGCTTACTGTATGTGAAAATCATGGAATACCATGGAACCATGAAATATTGAAAAAAGAAACAGTGTAGATTGCTATTATTTCTGCGAAATTACACACTGCCACTCATCTCCTGTAGCATTTGATCAGTGCGAATTTCAGCAAATTTGGGATTTGCTCTGCAGGTCTGTCTGGCCAAGAGGCCACTGAAGCCCATTTCCAATGTTCCTCATGGGCACGCAACAATCACTAATCCGGCATGGCTGTGTATTTCTTTGGAATTGAGTAAACAACTGCATTTAAAACCTTCGTTTACAAGATTGCTACACTTGTGAAATGATTTGGTAAGAGTTTAATGCACCAATTTAAGTTTAATTTCACTGCTAGTTATGCCCCTGCTGGAAGCCGTAAGTCAATTAGCCTTTTCCAGACCCACTCTCTCAATTGTACAAGTGTGAAGGTCTGGGTGTTCCCAGGCTATCTTAACTAGCTACTACAAACTGAACTTTAAAATTGTAAGCTACAATACATCCTTTACGTAACTATCCAAATGCCCATTACTTAAAATTAAGATCTGATAATGTTTTCATCAGCTGTTGATGGGACATTTAATGTTGTAACACCATAACAATACTAACACTTCACTTCAGCAAGGACATGTCTGAAACCGTAATAACGTCTGCTGAATGTGCTGAATACAGCTGAATGTGTCAGTAATTGCATGAAGACAGAAAAAAAAAAAACATTTTGTTGCGGGTTGACTGCTATAAATCTACTATAAAGCTATGATGCTATTATCTGGAAAGTTATCTGGAAAGTTGTCACACTGCACTGTGTACAGTGCCTATAAAATATTAGTTGTCCATTGCTGAACATCATGCAAGAGACCTGTTTACTGATAATATTTATAATGTTTTCACTCTAATGCATTCAGAGTAGTGTAAAGAGAGGGGGTGCATTTAAGTATATATATATATATACTTATTTGTCTGTGGACATTCAGAGAAGTATTTGTGAGATCAGGCACTGATAAGAAGGCCTGGCTTACAATCTCTGTTCTAACTCATCTCAAAGGTGTTTGATGGCATAGAGAAATCTGTTCTCAAACTCAGTCCCAGTCAAACTTTTCCACATCAAGCTTGCCCAACAATGTCTTTATAAACCTTGTGCACTTGGGCAGTCATGCTGGCTCAAACACCTTTGGGATGAACTAAAAGAGACACTGTGAGCCAGGCCTTTTTATACAGCCTGACCTCGCAAACTCTCTGAATTAATGGGCAACAACTTCTACAGATCTATGGATTTAGAATGGGATGCCATTGAAGTTCCTGTGGGTGCAATGGCAGACAATCCTATATCCTATTTCCTTAACCCTTAATTTGTGAAACATGCTTAAACCTGTTGTGGTTTAACCTTTAAACAATTAGCATTGTGTTCACAGCTATGGTATAATTAATGGTTATAGCCACATCTTGCCTACTAAATAAATTACTAGCATTTGACCAACCTGTTGAAGTTCAATGTCATTCGTAAGCGGATTCCCATTAACAAGAGCTGCTTTGCGGATCAGGTCCAAAGCTTCCTCATTTTTCTGGTTGGCCATCAACCAGCGAGCTGACTTAGGCAGAACCCTGAAAATAAAAATGCCAGAAAGGTGCTTCCAATTAGTCCTCTCTGAAGACTGAATGCTTCAGCTGTAAGATTATGAGAGGAGTCAGTTCAGTAGGGTCCAGTTGGTCCTGTGATGTCTCACCAGATGTAAAAGATGAAGAGGAAGCCAGGCGCAGATATGGCCAGCTGCAGGTGCCGCCAGTCTCGTATCAGATAGGCCACCCCTGCCAGCAGAATGTACCCAAACCCAAAAAAGTAGTCTGTGATGATGCCAGCCAGCATGCGGTGCTTCAGTCCCGTCCACTCAGTGCCTGGGTCAACATGATGGGGTCAACATGAAAAACATAATGCTTAATGGCTGTGTGCACAGTTGTTCACAGGCCCAATAGAAATGTAGAACAACCCCACACACACACACACACACACAGACACATATATACACACACACACACACACAGGCCGATAATTCATTTCAAGAGTGATTTGCACGCGTGGAGGTTTTGCACAACCAACCTAATACAAATGCATTCATGATGACGGCGGAAATGGTTGTCCCGACCACAAAGCGAAGCACAATATAAATGTAGAAAGTGGGAGCAAACGCAGCACCGACTCCAAATACGGCTTGCAGGGCCAGTCCAACCAGAATGATGGTGCGTCGGCCGTATCTGTAACAAGAGATGGGACTGAGTTTAGCATTTAGCACCTAATTCTATGTGTGCATTCATATACAGTGCCATTGTGAAGGGACTGAACTGGACCCATTGAAAGCAGGACATGCTGTGCATTAGTTTTCATTTTCAAAATCCCCCCATGTTAAAATACTTAAAATGCTTCTGACTTGGCAGACAAACAACAAGGCATTTCAAATGACATTACTCTAACACACTATAAATATCAGTGTCTGCAATAAAAGGGCAAATATAGAAATAGCATTTTCTGTTCAGGGAGAAATGCCCCCACACGCCCCCTTACAAAACAGTTTGGTAAACAAAGTTGCATTCATGAAGTTGCATGCAGAGAGAAAATGTGAGCACCTGGACCTAACCAGAGAACAACCATACCAAAATGGTTTTGGTTTGCTAATCCTGTCAAGGGTTGCTATGAGTATATTTACTTGTTCACCTGTTTAGTTTAGTTAGTTAAATTAGAAGTTAATGAGAGTCATTTTCCAACAGTGTAAATCTTTGTCCACATGAATCCCAAGTTCCACTGTTAAAATGGTGGCAGTGGTGTCTGTCATGGTATGGCCATGAACAAGTTTGATAATATGATAATATGACTCCAAGATAGCTGAAAACAGACAGGGTGAGAGACAAAACACAATATGAGCCAGCCAGTACAGCTGGAGGTGTGCTTACTTATCTGCCAAAGCGCCAAAAAGCACGGCACCAACCAGCAGCCCAGACATGTATATAGAGGATCCAATGTTGTTCAAGCTAGCATTTTCACAAACCAGATCCCACTGTA
The DNA here is from genome assembly GCF_017589495.1 of Alosa alosa. Taxonomy (NCBI): domain Eukaryota; kingdom Metazoa; phylum Chordata; class Actinopteri; order Clupeiformes; family Clupeidae; genus Alosa; species Alosa alosa. The sequence continues at coordinate 3,416,384 of NC_063196.1, read as the reverse complement.
ACTCAGAGAAAGGTAGAGGAAGAAAATAAGCTTATGTGCACACAAGTTTCCTCTCACAAATATTTACACAAACACACACAGAGAGAGAGAGACATGTACTGTAAGCACATTTACACATCTGCAACCCACATTTCACACTACAGTTAAACACAGCAATGCATAATGCACAATGCATATCTTTTCCCATTGTCCTCTTTATTGATATAGCTCAGAATCAATAGTAGGTAGGGTATATACTGTATGTGTACTTTGTTTTGTTTTGCAGGTGGACATGAGACTCTGTCCCTTCTCACCCCTTCAGCTCAGCCAGAGCAGCAGTCTAGTACAAGTCACAACTATCACAACTGAGATAACTGTACACAACATCTGGATGTGCAGACTCCGCAGGCACAGTGTGAGCAATCACATTAGCCGGCTCACACAGCTGGACTCACAGTCCAGACCCGGACTAAGGCCAGAGTTTATAAATCAAAACAGGTCGGGTTGGTGATCCGGCGCCCTGGCGGCCGGGGTCAGTTGGCGGGCACTTCACACGGGCCGCGAGGAGCGGCACAGTGCCCAGTGGGGGGGATTCCAGACACCCGTGGCTGCATGTCACGACTACAGGCAGTGTCCTGAGTGGAGAGGTCTAGGATGCCTGGACTGCAGGAGTCCCCAGTACTGCCCTCCTCAGGGGCCCATTTCAGGTCTGACATCAATGCCCTTGAAAGTCAGAACTGGTTACACACACTCACACACACACACGTCAGCCTGTGGGCCCCTGGGAGAGTTGGACCTGACAAGTCCCTCACACCCAAAAAGCAAAGCACTGAAACGCCAGCGCGCTAGTGGGGCCTCCTCAGTGTCGACATGTGTCCATTTAGGATTTCTTTAGAAGGAAGGGCCTGGACTCACCTCGGTGACCACCGTGCTGTGGAAGATCTCCTTGCCGTACTCCCAGCCGCCCTGGCAGCCGCTGCTGTTGCTGGGCCGGGCGTGAGCGGGTCCCCCGGGCGAGCAGGCCAGCTCCAGCTGGCTGAAGTTGTAGCTGAGGCCGGGCTCCTGGGCAGCAGGCGGGGGCCACGCGGAGAGGCACAGGTGAGGGGGCACGGCGCTCGTGAAGATGGACACAAACATGTGGAACGCCAGCAGAATCTGGGGCAGGCAAATCCAGATGTAGAGGGTTTTCTGGAACCTGCCAAAGCCCCCGATCCGGTTCAGGACATCATCAAACTTCATTGTCTTCCTCGAGGGTGCCCAAGGTGCCTCTTTAGGAAATGGGCCAGACGGCCAGACACCTCTCTCACGCTGTGTCGACACTGACCGGAGCAGCCGGCCCAGCGTGGGGTGAGGCGGGCTGGTATGTGAGGGAGGGAGGCCTTCTCGGGCTGTTCGAGTGTGGCTGTGAGGAGGAGGCAGCTGGCGTGACTGACTGTGTGGAGCTGCTGTGAATGAGTGGGCAACGTTCCCACATTCAGATGGAGTCACACCTGCAGTGCGCGCAAACACAGACGGCTGCTTGCTGCTACGATCAACTGGCAGCACTGCACGCTGTGGATAATATAACCACAGGGCTGGGTGGAGCCTCCTCCCGGAGGGTGGAGCTAAGTTTGTGTGATCATCTGCGTGAGCTCCCTCCCACTTATACTCCAGTCTCAGTCTATTCCCCCCCTCTCTCTCAAAGTTTCTATAGTAGACTTTTGAGATATGAGCAGTGTTGCCTAACCTCAAAGAGCAGCAGAGCAACTCACTGGTGTTATAATACATTGAGGGAAAAAAAACAGAATGATACAAAACCCCTCTCTCCATGCAGAGAAGCATCTCATTCACTCCCCAGACCAAGTTAGCCAGGACAAACTCCAACAGGGTTTCCCGCAGCACTTTGCAGTCAAGGCGGCCGCCTTGGCAAAACAAGCCCGCCGCCTTAACTACGTCGTCAAAAAAAAAAAAAAAAAAAACGTGTTACTTTGTCCTGTTTTCTCCCTTTCATTCCAAATCATGACCAACGTCAATCTCCCTTCTCTGCAGAACACATTAAAAAGTAAGAAGAAACGTGTTGTGAATCGAAAAATAATCAGATTTTAGAATCTTTACATATGTGATATGCCTCCGAATCAGAGCTAGTGAGCGGAGCTGAGCGGTGCAAATATCTCGCTCCTCTTTCAAGAATCAGTCAAATCGCGAACAGCCACAGCTCCGTTTAATTATCAGATCAGGTGTGATGAAATGCGTTCATATTCCACTTTTTATGTCATAAACATTGCAGGCCTATGGAAAAGTTTAGTGGCAAGGTTGTTCAATGATCAAGTTGTTGCTTCAATTTGTGTTTTAATTTATGCAACGCACCGATGTTGGGTTCATCTGTGTGGCGCAAGTTTAAAATGTTTAGCCGACTGCGTGATTTGTCATTTTCGTTCTTTTGGCAATTAATCCCGACTGGTCCCTTTAGTTAACGTTGCCAAGCTTGTTTGTTGTTGCATTATCAGTGTTGCAGTCTTTTAAAATAAATGTTCTGAGTGAACTATATTGCCGTTGCTCTTAGTTCTTTGGTACCGGGGAGCTAGATTGACCTGACGCGAATTTGACCGGAGAAGCGGCCGAGTAAACAGCCACCTGCTCTCAGTGACGCGCAAGACTGACAATAGACGGGCCTAGGCGTATCCGTGCCTACGCGTATGCTTTCTAAATTATTTAGCTAACTCCATCCAACGAACTTAGGCTATATGGCCAATATCTTTGAAATGTAACGGTCTTGGTTTTATTAGGAAGACAGCTGGGCATACCTCAGACTCGTAGTGTGAGCGGTATGGGAGCGGAACAGAGCGGCCACTCCGACCTCTAAATTAAAAAGCGCTCCGCGCTCAAATTCCATCCATATTACACAAAACTATAAAATGATCTAAACTTCATTCACTCTCGGTGTATAGATCAGGACAGACTTGCGGAACAGGCTGCAGGTCAACAATCTGACAGCCTGCATGAAGATAAGCATTAATGGTCCAATAGTAATACAGTACAATTACCAAAGGGCCCTTGAAATAATCTTTGTAAAGCCAAGGAGGATGGCTTGTAACGATGCTAGTTGTCAGCTCTGCCATAAGTAGTGACTGATCACATTTACGCATTTTGTTGTTTTGCACTTTCTTTTGCACTTGTTCTATTGTAATAGTCTTTGTTAAAATACTAAGTTACAAAAATAGTAAAAAAAAAAACATTCTTGTATTGCCCATCAGGCTTTCAAATATAGATACATGGGAATAAAGAAAATAAAAACAGAAAATAAATCACCTCCATTATCAACAAACCACTCTGTCAGTCGCCTCCGTAGGAAACTGACATTACTCTAAAGAAATGCAAATGCTCCCTTTTGCTCACACACTGATCCAGTAGATCCAGTACTCCCTGGGATGCCATCATGCCAGCACTGGGCCTCAGCCTCAGGGACAAAGGCTGCAGAGAAGCTCCCAGGGAGGGGATTAGGAGTGTCCCTCGGGACAGTTAAGAAGGTCGAGTGGGCATAGTTCCCCTGCACAAACATCACATAACGCTTTGCGTTTGTTTTTCCCAAATCATCAGCACATCCCCTTTTTATGCTGGTGTTAGGTGGACCACTTTAAGGTCACATGACATCATCCACGGCCCACGTCCCTGATTTTTGACCAAAATGGCCGCTGGGTTGTGCGGATAACTGGAGAGGGCTGAAACTCTGCATTCTTCAGTAAGGTGTGGGGATTTTACATGCTAGCAACAACAATACACACAAACAGCTCGCAGCACACACCCCTCTTACTTCATCTCAGGCCACTGGCAGAATGGACAATGTGTGCGTTCGCCTGGAAATGACTGTGCCCGTCACCCTGCTAATAATAAGTGGTGCTCTAGTGGCGCCCTGCATTTTTGACATTAAAAAAACCTAGATAGATACTTTATTGATCCCCAAGGGGAAATTCAAGAAACCTACATAGACATATTATTATTGTACTTGTGCTTTATTATTGTTGTATGATATTGTACTTGTGAATGTATGATGTGAGGTGAAATGCATTATGTGACATAAACACCAGCCAAAATTGTGTTTTAAAAACTTTAAAAAGCTGAACACCATTACAGACTGAGGTAAAGACTTATCTGCTGATTATGCCACAATGGCCAGCTACGTTGTACAAATGTCAATCTCTGTTTTGAACTATATATGTTCATAGTGTTTATAATGTACACTACACACACACACACACACAGTCACTGCTCCACTCCCCTCCCGCCCACACACACATCTTCACTGTCATCACTCACATACATTACATACAGTACTCTGCTTGCAATAGTAAGTCCCTGCCCCCTACATACACAGCACATTATTTCATCAGGAAGCTTCTCAACACACATCCCCAACATACTTACAGCACACTGCCCCCCAAATACACAGCACATTGTCTCATGAGGAAGCTTCTCCAACACACATATTGCACACTGCCCCTCTCCCCACATACACAGCACACTATCCCATCTCCCCTGTCATCCCCCCCCACACACACACACCAAGACCCCTGGCAGTTGGGTTAGCCCCTTGAGCCGTGGATCTGCCCAAGGTTTCTTCCTTGGTAAGGGAGTTTTTCCTTGCCCTTGTTGCTCTTGGGTGCTCCTTGTTGGTGCCCCCCACCCAATCCCAATCCTCCCCCACCTTTTTTTATGCAGCCCTTGCCACTTAATCTACTAAACCCCTCTTCTACCCCATTAATGCACAAATAGGCTGACACCAGACATAATTTCACTGCATTTCTTACTTCCAGTAACTATATGCATGTGACAATAAACTTCCTTGTATCCTTGTATCCTTGTATGTTCATAAAGAACAGCATGTTTTTCCCCAGTGTGAAAGCATGGCATGTCATGGGTGAATCAATGGAAATGGCGTTAGAAAGGTCTGAGCCTGGGGTAACGAGGTCAAATCTGGCAGGTCTGGCTAGGTATGCTGGTGGTTCAGGAAAATCAGGAAAGTCTTTGCCAAAAGTGGTAATTTAGGGAGTTTTGAGACAGATGGAGGGGAATTGAAGGGGGGAAATTTCCATTGATAATAAGTAGAGATGCACCGATATGGAATTTTAGGGCCGATAACGATAACAGATACTGTATTTATTGGTTTGTTGTGGCCGATACCGATACGATAACCGATAATATTACTCTTGAAAAAGTAAAATGGGGTTTTTGTGAAAAGTGATTTGGGGAAAGCATTTAATAAGCATAATTGTATTGCAGTAATTTTACCTACCACCAAATGATGGACAGAACTCATAATAGTGCTCAATAGTACAGCAGTCAACTTAACAGTAGCCTAGCCCTACAGTATGTGTGGCTCCTTTAAGTGAACCTGACGTCAGTGAATTGCGAGTGAGTGGCTAGAGAGTATGAATCGTTTTCATTTAGGACTAAACACTCATAAACGGCTCAGCTGGGAATAAGCTAGGCTACAGTATAGCGACCAAATCAGAGTTTGTGAGGGAAACTTGGGTTTAGTTTCAACTGCGGGTAACTAAATAAAGCTGCAACTCCTCAGACTGTATCTTATGTCCGTCTACTCTGATGCGCACAACCTGCTGCAGCAGAAATGAAAGGGGTTAGCCCCGAAGGTTTTAATAACCTTTTATGATGACCTGTCTGGAACTGAAGCAGGAATGGTTAGCATATTTCTAGGTAATAATACAAAACCCAAGCTAAAGTAATGCAAATATAATACTAAAACACAACTTAGAACTAGGCCTACTTATGTACTCGTCCCACTAACGAGTTTGTTTATTTGTTTCCCCGACCAGCGCGGTAAAGTGCAAACACATCAGCACAAGACGACTCTAGATAGGGCTGAGCTCCGCTCTGGTAAGGTTAAATGGCGGATCATTCACGAGAGGATTTTGAGATGCACAGATTCCCAAATGAACGCATATCCACAGATTTTGTTAGAGTGGTGAAATACATTCACACCGCTGACATTATATTGAGGAAAAAGTATAGCCAACCAAGCTCAAGTAGCTCAGTGTAGCCAGACTGACCTTACGTAGGCCTAAATTAGGAAAAATATCGGCGCAAATTATCGGCCAGAATTCTGTTATCGGACCGATAATAATATTTTAATTTCTTCACTTATTGGCCAATAATATATCGGCCGCCGATATATCGTGCATCCCTAATAATAAGTGGAAACTAGGAGTCTGCTGTAAGCCCATTTGTAGACCACAGTATTAAACAGCCTGGTGCACCTACTGTTGTGCACAGAATGAAAAACAGATGCATTGGTGTGCATAGACCGCCCACTAGAGGGTCAGGGGGACATCCTTCATTAGACTGACTGAGATATCTGTGATCACTTCGCCATTTGATCTTTGGTCACTTTACCATTTGGTCTTCTATATAGACCACTATGGCAAGCTCATGAGTCAAACCCAACTATTTGACTCAAACCTAAAGAAGGCCTAACCTTGAGTCCTATCCAGAGGGCCACAGTACTGACCTCAGGCCATTAGGATCTGACCCTGAGAATTAAGTTGAGTGGAGCGTTAAAGGTTAAACCGCATTTCTAAACTGAGACCTGTTTACAAGATCTTATCTTACCAAACAGTGTGTCAGGAAACAATGTCTGTCTGTTTACAGCCTTCCAACAGTCTAGAACTGCGGCTCAAGATGTGTCTCCGTAACAACTACTGCTCTTTGATCACTATTGAAACAAACTTTTGTGTTTGCACTGCATCCAGATAGATAGATAGATAGATAGATACTTTATTGATCCCCAGGGGAAATTCAAGAACAAGATAGGTGAGTGTTCGATGGGTTTGGTTATACAGGTTGTCGCATGTAGCCGGGATGCAATTTGCCAGGGGAGATAGACACCCCCACTGGTCTATGTGTCCCTGTCTACGTCATTACCTCTCTCCTGAGGCCATGGAATGCTTAGGTTTATGATTATTCAGTCATTCATTTAGTCATTCATTTAAGGTACTGCAAAAGGGTAGTAGATGACAATATGATATTGAAGGGTTCAGATGCAAAAGCCTCTAAATGCCACCTATGTCAAAAATGAGATAAAGATGGTGAGGGGATGCTCTCCACACATAGTATACGCTAATCAAATAATTTAACTTCTAAACCCACTAAATACCACTCTCTTCCTGGTCTGAAATATCGATTTATAGGCAAAAACCTATAGGAGCCTGAATTTAAATGCTCATTTAAAAGAAAAGTAGTCAGACGGATTTAGAGGGTTTTGCATCTGAACTCTTCTATTCTTGATAATTTGATTTGAGTGCTTCTCAGATACAGTGTTAGTCAACTAAAATGATTCTTGACCATTTATGTATCAACCAAATCTTAAATCAGGGAGTTCACTTCATCAGAATATCTATACTGCAATCATGTATGTGGTTGATGTAGTGTAACAATTAGTACAGTATTACTAAGATGGGTGTTCCAAGAATCTGATTTGGGTCGAGAGAGTGCAGTGAAGCGCCCCAGTGTGGCATGATGTAGTAACTGCATTTTTATGCAACTAGATTACAGGACTTACACAAGGTCGTCTGTACGTGCCTGAATGATGGAGTCAGTTTTATGTTGAGTTGCTGGAAATACATGCAACTGGCCTTGTGTAAGTCAGAGGAGGAGCTATGGGGGCAGCTTGTGTAAGTTTCAAAGGGTTGTGCTGTGGCGTGCATTTACTCCCCAGCCCCCCACATTGGTCATCTGGGTTTGATGACACACACACACTGCTATTCATGGAAAGCCGCATTTGAAAACATCTAGATTCATCAGTTAACAAAACCAGTGAGGACAGGCAATTCTGGTTTCCCGAACCGAATTCCAGTCAGATGAATTTCGAATGACAAATGATATTAAGTAGAAAATGGTTAAAATGTATATTTAGTCCATAGGAATGCATTTCCCTAAGCATTCATGGCCTCCAGCACTTGGCTTGATGAGATCAGTCTGGAGCTAGGGAGGACATAGGTTAAGTTACAGCCACTTGTTATTATAATCCATCTCAGACATTTTGTGGGAAAGCAATGTTCTCTTGGGGCGATGCCTAGTTGTAGACTTGTGAAAGAGTACATTCTTAGCAAAAGGTGGGTTCACATTTATACACACGCTATTTTGAAATTTAACCTAAACTAGCCAAAATTTCTTGTGGGGTAGAAATAAAAAATCTCTTTTGTGATCCTGGAAACAGATTTAAAGTGCAATCAGCAGAAACACTGGGTTCAACACACAGAGCAGCAGAGGAAGGCCACAGACCTGCATAGGGCATGCTGTATGTGTTGCCCTGCTAATCAGGGGTGAGGGGTGGCCTTGGCACGGGTGCCAGGCACAATACCAGACACCACTGCCTCTCTTCCTGACAGCCTTTTGCTTTACTTATCAAAGATGTATAGCCATATGTCTATTATCAAATGTAAAATATTCGATGTTATATGTAGACACTGTATACTAAACGGTTTTGGTGTGAATAGTAATGCGAATTTAATTAAAAAATAAATAAATAAATAACTGAACTGGTTGAACTTGTTTAGCAGAGGAAAACTTCTGATAAGCATTAAATTAGGTAACAGCCTACCAACAAATTTCCAGTTACAATTTGAACATCATAATAACTGATATTGTTGTGAAACCACAAGATTCCTCTCAAACAGTTCTTGTCCACTCAGACACATTTTCCATAAACATTGTAGCGTTCACTGGTATTTGAATACATGCAAAGAAACTTTGACGCAATTATGTGTTTATTACGGTTGTTGCTGGCCACAACCACGCCTCACAACCTCTTTACTCAAGCACACACCAGACACAAAACTCGCTTCTCACAGGCATGGAAAAGGGGTGGCACCCCAACATTGGCCCAGGTAGCACAGCCTATCACCGAACAGTACACACATTAACCTGCCAAACATATTATACGATGATGCAACTTACTTAACCGGTATTACTTACAGTAAATGATGTTAACCCAATAATAATAAGAGTCCGACCTGTGGTCATATCCCAATCCCACCCCATCTCTCTTTCACCTGCTCACTTCCTGTCTGCCTCTTCACTGTCCTATCATAACAAAGGCAAAAAGGCCAATATTAGGGCAGTCAATGGATTAAAAAAATAATCTAATTAATTACATACTCTAATCTAAATTAATTGCATATATAATTTTTGCTGTGAAAGTATTTTAAATATTTAAATTCAAATGAATCATTGAATAATCAGCATTAGTGACATTAAAGTTAAAAAACTCTTTTATTATTATTTTAATAATGGCCATAATAATCTATGAAATGACCTAATATGCTGAGGAAATAAATTCAAAAGTGCTTCGGGAAGAAGTTTTTTTCACATACAAGGTATTTCAGGCCACAGATATAACCTAGGGGACACAATGAAAATAAATAAACACTCCCCTCAATGTCAACACTATTTCTTTGCATTGATGTGTGACTTTAGAGTTGATGAACTCAGGTGATATGCACATTTTTATCAACACCATCAGGCTCTTTTTTAAATGTTCCAATCAATGATCTAGGCAGCACATTTTCTTCTCTCTTCTTCATTTTACAGTCTAATGGTTACTGACTACAATGGCTCAGGGTCAAAGGTCATACAGAATCGATTAATCTCATTATTTTTTTTTAATCAGTTATTTTTTTCTCAAATTAATTAATCAAAATGAATCAGAGCAGCCTTAAAGAGCATTTCACTGAGGTTAACATGCAGGCACCTTCCTTCATTTGTGTTTTGTTGAATTATAAGACACCTCCAGAGAGCTCAACAGTGGTGTCTGGCATCCCAGACTCACATCCCTCAACACTTAATGATGGGGTCTATCAACAAATTCTTGGGTCATTCCTCTTTGTTGCTGTAGCTGTTTAGGACCTGATCAGCAACTGGACAAGACAAACCACAAGCCCCCACAGATACCAACAAATATCAACAAACACTAACTAAACAGTTCCTTTTTTGCAGCTCTTTTCAGTGACCATCCTAGAAAATCAAAATCCAACAGAAGTGTTGTGGCTGATATAGCTACAAAGGCTTTCAGGTCTATCTCCACTGGGCTTGTGTGTCCTTGTGTGGAAACACTCCCTCTCACACATATCCCTTTGGGTCTTAACAGTATATTAGTCTAGAAAAATACACTAAAAAAATACACTGAAAAATACACTGCTGTTCAGAAACGCAGAACTTGGTTAAACACCATTGTTTATCTTCACAGTGTGCTGTATAACTGACTGGTATTCAATGCTTGGCCGAGAAAAAGGGAGAGAGAGAGAGAGAGAGGAAAGTGAACTGCATGTGAGACCTCTTGAACCAGAGTAAACACTTAAGGAATGTCAACTCAAATACATCCAAGTCCACCAAAACAAGGACACAAGACCCCCTTACTGGGGAGAGTGATCATGTTTGTGACTAAAGGCGGACCTACTTAGACAGCCTTTTGGTCAGCTACTTCTGTGGAGTCTGTGCAGTGCATGTGCATGCACGGTCCACTGACACTGTCCCAAAGATGCATGATTTGTTGAAATGTGAACGATATCCCTTGTTACTGAAAAATGGGAATGATTATCAAAATAATATTTTTTGGGGGGGGTGGTGCTGACGTGAACGTTTTTTAGTGGTCAGCAGCAGGAGCATGCAACAAGAGTAAACAAAAGCTGGATGTGTCCTTTTTCTCAGGCGAGCAGTGGTTATGAGAAGAAAAATGTCTCCACAGGATTTGCGCGCTGACTAAAGGTGTTTGGAGAGGAGACAGAGGGGAGCTTTGTGTCCCTCTCCAGCAGGTCAGTCCTCTCCCATACTCTCTTCCTCCCTCTCCCAGCTCCCTCGCCCGCCCGCTGCCCCCTCCCTCTACTCGCCTTCCCTCACTTTCTCTCCGCGCTCACACGGCGCTGGCTCACAAGCCCGAGCGCTTATAAGATGCTATCGCCACACTGCCGAATCCTCCTCATCGTTCTAGCTCACCAGGTAAGGGCTGCTGCTTCCATTCATGCTCTCTTCACAAAGCTAGAGCCAGGGCCCCCACAGGGCCACTCTGACTGGGTAGCACGTGGGAAAGAGCTCACCACCGGCTATTTGGGACTAATGCTCTCCGAAAATCCATGTACTCTAAACAGCCTGTAAGATATATCGCTTTGATTGACTTATGAAGTGTGTTTAAACTGTAGTAGCAAAGGGCCCTGTATGTGTATGTGTGTGTGTGTGTGTGTGTGTTTTGTGTAGTGGTGTACTGAGAATGTTTGCCGTTTAAGAGCTGAAAAGTGTCAGTACATGTCTGGACTTTCCTTGACCCATTCCATCTATCATAGTCATCACATAATGAGGGGAAAACATGATACAAGTGCCTCACTGTTGTTCTGATCCATGCACGTGTTATCTGCTGATCTTGCGCGGCTAACTGTTACTCCATAGGGGATCCTGCAGGGAGACAGGAGTCAGCTCTGCTCTCACACCCTGAGCTGAGCTCATTCAGTAAACTTGACAGCAAGGCTTCAGATTTTTGGCATAGCCTCCCGTGGCTCTGGAAGCAGCAAAGTGTCAGAATCACTCCGTCATCCTGACAGAGTCCCTCCCAAAGCAGTGGGAGCTGCTACTAATATCAGCCATATCTGTCTTCTCCTGCTCCATCTATGTCCTGTCCTGTCCTGTCCTGTCCTGTCCTGTCCTGTCCGTGCGTATGACCGGAGTGCCGTGTTTTCCATGGGCTTGGCTGCAATCTCAACGGCCTCCTTTCATAGCTGAATGAATGGGGAAGGAGCAGCCTTTGCTCCTGTACAAAGACGCTGCTTGTGTACATGTGAGGTTGTGGGACTTTTCAGTAGCCCCAAAAAAACAGCAGTGAAATTCAAGAAAATTTGTAGAAAATATAAAAATAGCAGGGAATAAGTCTAATGTGCAATGTTTTGCTATCTGATAAAGCACTTGCTGCCCTATGGGCCAGGGTAACGTTTGTTTGTACTTTAACCGGATCTGAGGTTGCTATTTTGGTTGATAATAATTTCTAAATAAAATATATAAAGATATAAAATAAAACCATGCCGAGCAGATGCTGATAACTTGGAAAATCTTATGAGTGAGCTTTGAAGAGACATGTTTGTTCAAGCAAAACAAGACCTGAACATAACTGAGAGGAATGTACATATTCTTAAATCATTAGTCAATGTCAATCCAGGGTAACATTACTTATTTGCCTCATCTCTAAAATGGCATCCTGCCTACGTGCCCTCCTGTGTTGTGCGCCAACAGTACCTCTGCAGGGCACAGAACCATGCCCAGCTGCCAGCGGTGCGGGGGGCAGGTGGCGCCGTCGAGCGCAAGCAATTCTGCCAGTGGCCGTGTAAGTGCCGCGCCAAGCCCCAGTGTGCCCCGGGGGTCAGCTCCGTGCTGGACGGCTGTGGCTGCTGCAAGAGCTGCGCCCGTCAGATCGGCGAGGCCTGCAACGAGAGGGACATCTGCGACCCGCACAAGGGCATGTACTGCGACTTCTCCCGCGACCAGCCCCACTACGAGGTGGGCATTTGTGCCTGTAAGTACAGTTTCTTATCAGTTCCATGGGAAGCTTGTGCCTGTTGTGTGTGTTTGTTTCCACTGCTTTGAAAAGGCTAATGACCTAACAGCTACTTTGTAAATAAAAGTTGTATAATGAAAATAATTCCCTTATGAATAATGTGGAGATTCTCAGTCACTGTTGTAAGGTATACAATATACACTGAAATAGCATTTAAGGTCAAGAAAGGAGTCGCCTATCAATGAATGATAGACTGTATGATAGATGAAAAACTCACATTTGAATTTGCCTTTGCTATACTTTGCAGACATGATGGCAGTGGGCTGTGACCTGAACGGAAAGCACTACGAGAACGGCCAGGCCTTCCAGCCGAGCCCGCTCTACAAGTGCACGTGCATCGCTGGAGCCATCGGCTGCACTCCCGTCTTCATCCAGAAGCCCACAGGCCTCCTGGGTCCAGCGTCGCTCCAGGCCAACGCCCCGGCCGGCCTCCGCAGCGCACAGGACCCCAGGAAGAACCAGCAGGACACAATCTACAGGAGCATGCCAGGTGTGTGTTTGCACAGAAAACCAGTTTGAGAAAGGGCCACTTGTCCCGCTTAACTGCCGCGGAATGTGAGGGTGTGCTGGGTAGACACGGGCCGAAAAGCAGGGACCGAGAGCAGGGGAGGTTTGCTTGGCTTGGCCAGCGGCACGTAGAGAGTCGGGTGTAGGCGACTGTGGTCAGCACATCAGTGGTGTCCTAGTTCATGGGGCTCCGCTAGTAACAGCCAAGCATTTACAGAGAGCTGCTATTCATCCCTCCCTCTCACAGAAATCATTCCTTGAGGCACTAAGATTAGCCATACTTTACTTGGCACGGGCTAAAAGAAAGTGTGGTTTCTCAGGGTCTGAGGTAAATGTGAAAGCAGAGCTGATTTCAAAATATATCTAATAACTAGAATCAACACGTTCAAATAACACAGGATACCAACGGCCCAGGGAACATCTCTCCTTTTAATGTGGTCTAACAGACGATAACAGCGTGTGTGAGTGAATTCATCCGCAGCCAACAGATAAAAAGGCACTGGACATGCTCTCGTTAATCACCTGTGAGCAGGGTCAGCTGGTCTGAAGATACCCTAAGTCTAGAACCCCCCCCCCCTTCCTTCCTTCTCCAGTGAGGACAAACGGTTACTGATAACACCTCCCATTTTACACATGGCCTAATCCTGGCTGGGCCTTTCAACGTCCACTTGCAACACATAGCATAATCTAGGCCCCAGGCTCTGCATGGACAAACCCCTCTTAAGCGTTTGGCGTCTGACACCAGGGGCTTGGCCTGTGCTCTGGGTGTTCACACGCTACCCTTTAATTGTAATTACTGAAAGCTTACAGGGATCCTCCCTTAGCCTGGAAGAAGAACTGCCTGGTGCAGTCCACTCCCTGGAGCCCCTGTTCCCGCACCTGCGGCATGGGGATCTCCGTGCGCGTCTCCAACGACAACGGCAAGTGTGAGATGAGGAAAGACCGGCGCCTGTGCCTCCTCCGGCCATGTGACAAGAAAGCGCTGAAGAGTATGAAGGTGAGCAGACGCTAAAGTGTGACACAACACACACCTTAATCTGAACCAGGCAACACAACACAACACTACACCAACCCACTATGAAGACACACACCTTAATCTGAACCAGGCAACACAACACAACACTACACCAACCCACAATCATGGCCTATTAAAGGGGGACACACAACTGAGCTCAGTTGGACACTAACACTGACTAAATAGGGCCTTTAAGCGCTATACCAGTTATTACACAGAAGACCAAGCAGGACATCATGTCACATCAGGCACAATTTAGTGCTTTGGGACTCCTTTAAAATGCAGGCACACATCTATCTATATGGCAAGCTGTAACCAGAGCCACTAACTTCACCAGGAGGCATGTACTGTATGAGCATGGCAGGAGATGGCATGAATGCAACCTACTGACACAGATACAGCTACCACTCCCGTACTAAAGCAGTACAAATGAACTCCACTACAGTAATACAGCTACCACTCCCGTACTAAAGCAGTACATCTGAACTCCACCAGGGCTTATATTTCACTGCGGGATTGCGGGTATTGCGCATAATTTGTTCAAGTCCCGCAACTCTAGCCATCATAATGCGAGAAATTCCCGCATACACTTTTACAGCCTGTCTGATACTAACCCCGAAAAAAAAACACTCTCACCAGCCACTATAGATATATAAAATTATTAAAATGTGCTACTGTCCAACTACTATCCATGATTAAAATGTGCTACTGTCCAACTTTATCTAACTACACTGTGTAGCCTACATAGGCTACTCTGATTTTAATATGTAGGCTACAGATATGTAGGCTATATTTAACATTTATTTTCTATTTGGTCTGTTATGAAATCATGCCCATTTAAGCACAGCTCAGTTTTAAGAAACTTAAATACATGCATGCTTAGCATTTTGTGAAAAGAAATCATTAAGGCTACATTGACAAACTCTTCACCGTGAGCTGCCTGTATATTCTCCGATTCTAATATTTACAGATATCTAGGCGATTTAAGCACAGCTCAGTTTTAAGAAATGCAGCCGAAAGAGCATGTTGAATTTTGCTATAATTTATTTCAAAACCGGATTACTCTGGAACAGCTAACTATACACGGGAATGCATTACACCTTTGTGTTCGGTAAGGTCTGCTGTTTATTCTGAAATATGGTTTGTCATGTGTTGCGTGAAGAGTGTGTAGGCCTACGATATTCCACCGAGACGAATGGATGTGGAGATGGGCGCAGAGAATAATTATTAAATCTCTTGAAGTTATTGTTCTCTGAAGTTATTTTTCAACTGTTTATCAGCAAACAGTGGCTAGCTAGCACCGTTTAAAAGCTGAGAAAAGGCTCTTTCATGTGACACACGTGTGATGAGTAGCCTACTTCTCGAGGAGTTCAACAGAGAAGAATGGGTGAATTTGGACGCACTTCATGCTTGTAGTGACGTAAAGCTGAAGCGCTGCATGCTGCGCAGGAGACTGCGGCTCACTGGTAGTTATTATAGGTAACTTCAAATCAGCGCGATTTACCCTTATAGGCTACTGCACATTACAAGATCTGTACGAGATGATCCGCAGCACTAAAGTGAGAAATGATTTAACTCTTTGTGTAGCGCTTTTTTCCGCATTTCAACCTGTATATTGGTGTGGACACATCCTTCGGTCCCCACGCAAATCTACGCCCCTGGCTTACGCAAATAGGCTAAGCAACCATGGCAAACTTTTACATCTGGAAAGAGCTCCTTGGTAACTATCCTGCTAGCTCAGGTCACGTCAACACTTGATCCCAGAAAGATTGTCTTCGACTTGTTAGTTTTTTGAACATTTATTGTATCTAATAACATAGAAAACATAATGATTTGCATCCACATATCCTTATGCACTATGCACAACTTTTATTCACTAGCGACTAGCCTAAAACCGTCAGGCTGAAGGGAAACTCTCACGTATTTCCTTAAAGTGACAGGTACTCAATTACACCTACTCATCACCAATGTGCACTCAATTAGACCTACACACCACATTAAAGATATGCCTAAGTGTTATAGGTTAAACGTCAAAATGAAGCATTCAAATTACTAAATATAGTTTAGCTACTAGTAATTACTATTAAAATGCTGTAGGCTACATTAAAAATACATTATTAACTAAATACACTCTATATGAATTTAAAAATATATGAAATAGAAACATATCACATAAGCCATCATTTTTAGTGTGTGTTTGTGTGTGTGTGGAGAGAGTCAAGAAGAATCTAGGATGTCCACTGTTGTGAATGATCCCACTACAGTATATATTACTTATGATGTCAGGGTGGTGGGGGCAACAAAATCAAACACTTTTTAAAAAAAGTATCGAAGAAGTATCGAAATCGCAATTCTTGACTTGGTATAAGAATCGACCCCCCCCCCCCAAATTGTGTAAATCCCCTCTACATGAATAACCTAAGAGGGGAATTCCCCCCCATTTTGAAAAATGAATTTTAAGCCCTGGTCCACTACAGTAATACAGCTATCACTCCTGTAGTAAAGCAGTACATCTGAATTCCACTACAGTAAGTAATACAGCTATTACTGCTTTACTAAAGCAGTACATCTGAACTCCACTACAGTAAGAGAGCAAAGTAATATGTGGAAGACATCAGCCTTGTTACTCTCCTCTCTCTGCACTCAGATGCCACAAGGGAAGACCTGTCGGCCCAAGTTCCAGGCCAAGAAGGCAGAGAAGCTGCACCTGTCGGGCTGCTCCAGCACCAAGAAGTTGCGGCCCACCTACTGCGGGGTCTGCACGGACAAGCGCTGCTGCGTCCCCAACAAGTCCCGCATGCTCACCGTGGCCTTCAAGTGCAAGAGCGGCACCAATGTCAAGTGGAAGATGCAGTGGATCACTTCCTGCGTCTGCCAGAGGAAATGCGGCGACCCGGGGGACATGTTCTCAGAGCTGTACCTACTCTAGGACCTCCAGGCCCACGTCGCCGCACGCCGTCACAAACAAACCCCCCGGGGCGGCTCCTGGCCCACTGTTGGCAGCAGAACGAGCTCATTTCTGAAATTACATCGGCCCTGAATTTAGGGTTTGTCCAAGATAGCACAGGGTCTCAGATAGCCTCATGTGTCTGCGTTGCAGAGTCCTTGAAGAGAAAACAATGATGGTATTCAGCCAGGTTTGCGGGGAGTGTTGGGACATGTCATGAAGCACGTTAACTGACTACACTGAACATGCACCTCTTTATCTTCAAAGACTCAAACCAATCTGCCCCAAGTTAGTAAATCTGCTATTTTTACATAGCCCTTCATAGATTAGCATTGAAAGAGAGTTTCTATAAAATGAGTTGTAGTGTTTGCATTAGACCTTCAAAGGCAAAAGGCAGAAGTTAGAGAACTGATGTAAATCTTATGTTTACATCTGGAATAACACAAACATCGACCCTTCTGCCATCCTAGCTAATATAGTCAAAACTACTACCGTAATAGCAGTAATGTCATTACCAGCTATCCAGTGAGTATCTATGTCAACGTTTACAATACTTTTTGTTTGTTTAAGAAAAGAACATGATGACCTGGCACAGACCACAGCAAACACTACCTGAAAAGACACCTGTTGGTGTCTTGATTGTGCAGAACAGGGCTGTAATGACATTGTCTGGTTAGATCATTTCCACTTCCTCATCTTCTATGACAAGGAGGCCACACATAGAATACTGTATAGTAAATGACAACCTTTAAAACTGCTTTTGGTACAAACTTGGATTTTCTTTTTTATTGTATGACATTTTCCAACAATCATTTTATTACACCCACCTTCACAAATCTGTGACAAAAATGTCTTGTTTATTATTTATTTTTGCTTTATGAGCCAATGACTAATAACCAATCTCATAGCACTAAAAATGATTTCCATAACAAGTTTTGTTAAAGTAGATAAAGTGTAAAAGAGATTTGTAAATAAATTAAGTTTGGTGTAGTTATTCGACATGTGTTCAAAGCATTTACACACACACACACACACACACACACAAACACAGCCCATGAACACACAACGCACACACACACACACACACAAAGGCAAACCGGTGCAGATGGAGGGCTCCTTCACGTGGCTATGCTGAGTCTGGGGGCGTCCGGCATGCAGGCGCCCTTGGTGGCGTCCAGCTGGCTGTACTCCTCGATAAGGGAGGAAAGCGAGGAGAGAGCCTCTGAGAAGCACGCCTGCTCCATCCCCTCCACGTGCAGGTAGTGATGGAGATGGGCCTGCAGGCACAAACCCAGAGGATGACCGCAGGAAGCACACATCATACTCAAACAGTTGGAGAGTTGGAAATCGAGACACAAACGCTTATAGATTATGCCATTTTGTAATTATTATACTCCATTCATGACCAGTGTCTGACACCTCCTGGACATTAAATGCTTATTTCAAGATCACAAATTCACAATTATGAAAACAATGCAGTCAGACTACTGGGAGTGTACTGTATACACTTACAAGATCAAAGCTGTAGGCTATCCACTTTTCCACATAAAAATTCCAGACTTAAACTGATTTTTTTTCTACTTTCTGTAGTTTTTGAAAAAACTTTTTTGTGCATTGTCAACTTTTTTATGCATGAATTTCTATAAGCAAAACTTCCATACATTTTAAGATCTTCACCCGCATTTCTCCAGCCCTGTGCAACAACCCTGTGTGCCACTGATAGCGTTCCTCTCCAAAAGAGGCTCTACTTAGTTCTGCCGGGAGACTGAGCTCCTGGTCTGTCCAGTGGCTGGCCTGCTGGGAGGCTGAGCTGCTGGTCTGTCCAGTGGCTGGCCTGCTGTCTCCTCACCTTTTTCCTGTAGAGCTTGCTGAAGCGCTCCCTGAGCTCGCTGAAGGTGGGCCGCACACAGGTGTTGTTGGCCAGGGCCAGCAGGGCGTGCGTGTGGCCGACGGGAGGCACCGAGCACAGGCCCGTCTTCCAGCCCTCCTGGTTCCACGACACAAAGGGCAGCGTGGGCCTGAGCCTGAGAGAGAGAGAGAGAGAGAGAGAGAGAAGGGAGGGAGGGAGAGAGAGAAGAAGGGAGGGAGGGAGAGAAAGAGAGAGGGAGGGAGAGAGATGGAGAGAGAGGGAGAGGGAGAGAGAGAGGAAGAGAGAGGGAGAGATAGAGGGGAGGGAGGGAGAGAGAGAAGAAGGGAGGGAGGGAGAGAAAGAGAGAGGGAGGGAGAGAGATGGAGAGAGAGGGAGAGGGAGAGAGAGAGGAAGAGAGAGAGGGAGAGATAGAGGGGGAGAGAGAGAGAGGGAGAGAGGAGGAAGAGGAGGGAGGAGGAGGGAGGAGAGAGGAGGGAGGGAGGGAGGAGAGAGAGGGAGGGAGAGATGGAGAGAGAGGGAGAGGGAGAGAGAGAGGAAGAGAGAGAGGGAGAGATAGAGGGGGAGAGAGAGAGAGGGAGAGAGAGAGTGAGGAAGAGGGAGGGAGAGAAGGAGGGAGGGAGAGAGAGAGGGAGGGAGAGATAGATGGAGAGAGAGAGAGAGGGCGAGATAGATTCATAAATGTGATGTCAACGGATGTTAGGTTTGACAGGAACTATACAAAGGAGCACTGGGTGCACAGACAGTGTTATGAACTAAATAAAAGTAAAGTGCAGATTACATGACACTTTGGTGTTCAATCATCCAACGGTAATTGAAACTTAAACCACAGCATTGACTCAGTGTCTTCACCCAGGACATTCCTCAGATGACACTGAGTAACATGCCATTACCTATGACAAGTATTAAAATAAACAGCTAAATCTGGCTGCCGAGCAACCCTGCGGGGTGTGCGAGTGGGCTGCCTGTCCCGTGATATACAGTCCAGCCAGATGCAGACCGCCTGCTTTTGATGGCAGCTGTTGCTCTTGACAGCATTGCACTTGAGACAAACATACAGTATGTGAGTAGGATGGACGGTGAGGGTGGGGGAACTGAAATCTATCGCACCGATTCCCCCCCAGACATCATGCTGTGAGTGGGACCTCTCCAAGGGATGGGTCTGAGTCGGGGTCAGCGCTCTCAAAGACTGGACATGGTGAAGACAACCAGGCTTATGAGGAAAACAGGGGCAAGAGAATGGGGAAAAGAAAGACTGAGAAGAGAGTTGGACTAAGAAATAATGGAGAGTTGGACTAAGAAACAAAGATGACGGAGATAATGTGTGTGTAAAGGGCAGGACGAGAAAGACAGAGAGAGAGCGAGAGAGAGAGTGAGTTTTGGAAACATAGAGAGAGAGATGTGGAGAGGGGGAGAGAAATGGACCCAACAGAGCAGACACAGGGCATAATGAATAAGCCATAACCAGTGCTTGATCACGTGCGCTGAAGAGGACACTCACCTCTCGATGTTCCGGCGCAGGTCTGACACCTGGACGTTGCCCCGCACCATGAGAGCGCACGCCAGGTACAGGCTGTGCTTGGGGTCTGCCCGGATCAGCTGGTGGTCTTTACTGAAGGCGTCACTGAACATCTGGTCAAGCCTGGGAGGAAGACGCAGTAAATCCACGTCAGGTGGAAATGACCACAGCTAGCACGGATGGTGACGACTCATACACTGCCCATACACAAAGCCTCACTGCACTCCTCACTATTCCAGAATATGAAAGATATGTGTGTGATTCTATTAGTATTTACTTTTTACATTTCTGCTCCTGGACAGATTTGACACTTGTGGTGCTCTTCAGAACGAGCACCTTGTGTATGAGCACTTTTTCATACATGAACACCTTCATATTAGAGCTGAAGTGAGCTTCTGTCATATTAACAAAAGAATTCATCTTTACTCTTGGTGATACAGTTAGCACAAGTTAGAGCACAGCTCCTTGACACAAAATCACTCAACACTTGAGACTGCTATTAGAAACCTACCCAGAGTCAAGCTTGCTTATGTAAAGAGGATTAAATTGTGGTATTCATGGTAGGAGAAGATACAGTATAGTATATCACCAAAGGACTTTCTCAGACATGCCATTGCTTGCTTCAGCACAACAGCTGGAGTGAAGAAGCACTTTATGTACTTTTATATTTTATTAGCCACGTTTACATGAACACTTTTAATCCGTTTAGAAATGGAATAACAGCTCAATCGGAATAGAAATTCTCATATAAACACCTCAATCGGAATAAAAATGCCTGATCCGAATTAGAATTTCAATCGACATGAAAGGTGGTGTATTCTGTTTCTATTCCAATTGAACAGCCATGTATACAGTCAATCAGATTGCCTGCTGTATCTTCTCAAAGAAAAGTAGGCAACAACGGCTATTCCGATCAAAGATTCTAAAGCGCTTGAGAGCACCTGATCGGAATAGAACGTACCCCATGTAAACAGACAGCACACATTTTTAAATCGGAATGACAAAAAAAACTGGCCATGTAAACCCACCTACTGAGCAAGAATCATAAAACTGGTAAAATATGGAAACAAAAATCAAGCAACTGAAAGAAAAACTTTTTTTGTAAGAGAGAGAATAGTCCGTAGACGTGCGAGAAAGGGTTGTGTGAAGACACAGATCTGGGGAAGTCTACAAGAAAATGTCTGCAGCATTGGAAGTGTCCAAGAGCATGGTAGCCTCCATCATTCTCAAATGGAAAAGTTTGGAACCAACAGTTGTATCAATGTACAGGAAATCTGAGAAGTCATCTACCAAATAGTCTAGTTCTCCCTAATTACCCAGAGAAAATTAAATTGTTTATAACCATAGCTTATCTTGAGAAAATCTTCTGATAACATAAAAAAATATGTTTAAAAAAAACTTTTATGAAAACAAGCCATTAATCATCATTCTCACTACAGACTCAGATTGAAGAGCAAATCAGACAGGCAACTTCAGGGTCATGTAGGCTTACTCACTTCTCAGACTCAGAGACAGCACTATTTTGATGTATACCTTCCCCCTTTCATAAAAAGCCCCGGCTAAATGAATAAAAGTGTATGTACTTATTTACACTCACAGCCACTAATACCTCAATGCAGGCCAGGAATAACCCTGGGCTTGAGAAACAAAACAAAAAAACTGTCCTCCTGTATCAAATGGTCACTAGTTCTCTAAGGTTTCATGAGCTCTGTCTGATAGCTGGGATCATATCTGGGATGTGTTCCAGGAGCCCGCAACACAGGAGCCCTTCTCACGACGCCTGGGCGGAAGTGCTCCAAACTTAATATCCTGATTTCTAGGGACAGTCTAAACACGCAGTGGTAGAAAATAGCAGTGGCTGTGTAGTCTGTACCTTCTGGTGGGGATGTTGACATCTGCCAGAGTGTAGAGTGGAGTGAGGCTCGGCACCAGGTAGTGCAGGCGGGGGAAGGGCACCAGGTTCATGGTTATCTCATTCATATCCATGTTGAGAGAGCCCTCAAAGCGTGCTGAGCTGTTTAAAAACGTTCATAATAAACCATGGTGATATGACTTGAAATAACAACAGGTCTGGCAAAAATCATTACAATGTGTTAAACAGAAAATAACAGGTCAAATGTATCACTTTAAAAAGCATAAAATAACCCTAAATGTAATTCTAATGTTGTACTGTGCAATGGTTGATTTCAGTGTTATTCAAAGTTATTCATGTTCGTTCAAAGTTCTTGCCCAAACTCAATGTACGTACAATGAAATAAAAGCTGTGGTGAGAACAGCACAGGACTTGTGAGAAGGAGAACAGATCCATTCCAGCTACCTGGTGATATTGAGTAACAGATTGGCCACGATGTTGTTCATGGCATCGAAGGGCTTCTCCACCCCACTGACCCCGCCCTTACTGGAGATGACTGTGCTGTCCTTCTTAATCACAGAGCCGCCTTTACCGGACTGGGACATGTGCCGGATTTTATTCACAATGTCCACCAAAGACTGGCCAGGAAAGATACAGAAAAGAGGAATTCATAAACATACCGGTACACAAATACATGACACTTTATATTGTTGAACATCCTAAACAGACACATACTGACACACACACACACACACACACACACCTGATTCTCCACAGGTAGAACACAGTCTGCGTGTTCTGTTAGCTCTCTCATGGCCAATATGCTGTTGTACGGCGAGGTGATAACGTCGTCCTCAGCGGAGGGGTACACTGAGGTCACAATGCGGTATACCTCAGGGAACTCCTCTTCTAGAAGCTTCAGCACGTATGTGCCCAGGCCCGAGCCCGTGCCTGCACAGCCAATCAGCAGAGAGATTAACTTATGGCAGGTCTGCCTTAGACTGAGGTGTACAGAGCTCAGGTTTACACAGAGCTATTGTTTGAGAGGTGCAGCACTGCAGGGGGTAGGATGCTGCGCTCACCTCCACCCATGGAATGAATGAGGAAGAAGCACTGCAGGCAGTCACAGTGCTCCGCTGCACGCCGCACCTGCTCCACGATCTGCTCCCGGTAGGTCGAGCCGTACGTCCAGTGCCCCACGGCCCTGAGGGTGACAACGTGTAAAGTAAACGTGTAAAACATGTGTCAAATGTTTTAACTGCAGAAGACCAAAAACTAGAATAGCTGTGTGACTTATATTTAGGATATGGGATTTGGCTTTTAACTCAAAATATAAGAATTCGAGGTCATTGTCAATGTGACTTAAAGGAGAATTCCGGTGTGATATTGACCTAAAGTGTGTTGAAACATGATACGAGTGTGAGCATGTCTCATAGCCCATCTCGGCTTGTCCCCTGCACTCCAAAATCTGGCTAGTTAGCCGATGCTACCAACAGCTTTTCAATGGTGGTGTTGACATCCGGGCTAACCATGCAAATAAATCACTGTTTTACACCATTTCACGAGGCTCAATGTATCTCCACACTTCATTGGTAGACTTCGAGGGCCCCGACATTTAAAACGAGACATTGAGAACTTTGAAAAGCACTGGTAGTTTACTTACAAGACGATTTATACAGACAGTATCTTCCGCGAAGTTTAAGCGTTTGCAGCCATCTTGAATTTAGTCACGCGATAAGTCGAGCCACGAGTAAGAATGGGATCAAGAATGGGACAAGGGATCAGATTCCAAAAATAATTCAGTGGAAATGCATGGATTCCAGTTGCTGCATTTCCACTGAATTATTTTTGGAATCTGATCCCTTGTTGAACCTGTTTATTCTTACTTTCGCTGCTCTACTTATCGTGACTAAATTCAAGATGGCTGCAAACGCTAAACTTCGCGGAAGATACTGTCTGTATAAATCGCCTTGTAAGTAAACTACCAGCTTTTTCAAAGTTCTCAATGTCTCGCTTTTAAATGTCAGGGCCCTCGAAGTCTACCAATGAAGTGTGGAGATACATTGAGTCTCGTAAAATGGTGTAAAACAGTGATTTATTTGCATGGCTAGCCCGATGTCGGGCACCACCATTGAAAAAAGCTGTTGGTAGCATCGGCTAACTAACGGCAGATTTTGGAGTGCAGGGGACAAGCCGAGATGGGCTATGAGACATACGTTCACACTCGGTATCATGTTTCAACACACTTTAGGTCAATATCACACCGGAATTCTCCTTTAATTTACAATGCCGCTTCTCCTAAATGTCCTTATCTGTTTGGAGATACATGCCCTTAAGGGTAAATATGCCATGTAGAGCCTTTGAAGGTCAAGGTTGAGACCTCTAATTTATTTCCTTTACTAGACACTGTATGTCTCTCTCCAGAGTCCTTGCACCTGGTGCTTGGCCTTTCAGTAGCCTTGAAAAAGAAACATATGCTTCTGTTTGCATTTTATCTTTCCACGATATGATGATCGATGCCTCACTTAATCAAAGCTTCCATAATCTACAATCAGGACATGCTATGCACATCGACAACAGGAAACTTTTTAACATTTCGTTTTTTTAAGTAACTAAATTATTGTTTACATGTATAATGTATATAATCTCATCGACTGATTATGTGTATTAAGCAAGTTCAAACTGTTGTGAAACGTTTGGTTGTGAAACGTGGCAGCCTGAATCCACGTGAGGACAGCAGGGGACGTATAGGGTGGGTCTAGATCATTCTGACAGCTGACAGCAACTGTCTGCATTATATGGCTTCCCAGGGAAGTCCTGCTGTGAGCACAGCAGATGCTTTCCAAGTTCTTGCTGAATTGTGCTGAATTGAGCCATGCATCTGAATACATGAGTAACAACAGAGGACTCAAGGCTTTCACTTTTGAGACCATATTTGCTAGCACACACAATGTATCTACTTACACAATTGCAGAGGCCTGTGCTTTTTTTACCAAAAAAGAGGGAGAATCCTTATACACAGACAGAAAGAACACCTCCTTATACACAGACAGAAAGAACACCTCCTTATACACAGACAGAAAGAACACCTTCATTCTTATTTTCATATGTCTGCATTTCCCCACCTACCGTATATTGGAATTTATATGTGCAGTGCATACGGAGAGTATTCACAGCGCTTCACTTTATGTTTCAGACTCATCTCAAAATGGATTCAATTTTTTTCCTCCTCAATCTACACACAATACTCCAACACCCCATGAAAAAGCAAGTATTTTAAGTGTTTTGTAAATTTATATATAAAAAAAGACTGAAATATTCCATTTACATAAGTATTCAGACCCTTTGTTATGACACTTGTAATTGAGCTCTGGTGCATCCTGCTTCTATCAATGGTTTTTGAGATGCTTCTACAACTTGATTGGAGTCCACCTGTGCTTAAATGAATTCACACATCTCTTTATATACAGTAAGGTCTCACAGTAGATGGTGTATGTCAGAGTGAAAACCAAGCCACGAGGTTGAGAGAATTGTCCGTAGACCCGCGAGACAGGGTTGTGTGAAGACACAGATCTGGGGAAGGGTACAAGAAAATTTCTGCAGCATTGGAAGTGTCCAAGAGCACGGTAGCCTCCATCATTCTCAAATGGAAAAGTTTGGAACAACCAACAGTTGTATCAATGTACAGGAAATCTGAGAAGCCATCTACCAAATAGTCTAGTTCTCCCTAATTATCCAGAGAAAATGAAATTGTTTATAACCATCTCTTATCTTGAGAAAATCTTCCGATAACAACATCAAAAAATGATCGTTCTCGGCTTCCGCATGTGCATTACTGTAAGTAGTGACATCTGATTTCCGACATTTGTCATTCTGATTTGATGGAGCGGAGTTCAGTTTTCTAATTTATATTTCATTTTTGACTTGTGCTCTGTGCATTTTGGTTAGTGATCATTTCATGTCCTCCAAGAGCTACATGAAACAACAACAACAACAAAACATGTAAACAAATTGTGGTGTACTAATCATTAATAAGTTATTTACTACCTATGTTTGCACTTATAAATCCTAGGTTATTTTGTGATACTTTCCATTAACAGCATAAGTGATAATCCCAGATGTCATACAAATTAGTCGTCCCTTCCATTTGGTACTGGAATGTTCTAATATTTCCTCACCAGTTGTTCCCTGATCCTGAGACATCCGTGATTAGCTGTGTGCTGTCGAACACCTCCCTTAGTGGCCCCTGAAGAATCTCATTCACCACTCCTTCCTCCATGTCTACCAGCACAGCCTGCAGAAAAACACCACAATCCCCTGCTGAGATGAAGGGTCACTCCCAAACACAGTGACCCATATATCACCTCAGGAATTTACCCTGGCTTTCAGGGTACTAATCTTCCCCCCTGTGATTTGGGCCGCTCCCCCGTCGCTTCTCCTGGAAATCAATAGACAGTGATATGCTCCCATGTCAGAGTCTTTGGGAATTATGCAAAACTATCCAAATGAATGGCTGGATCACAAAGGGGTTGGCATTAATTACCTGGTGTCAACATTTCGAAAGAAGCTACTCAAGGCTTCATCATATATTCCTTTCTAGATCAACACAAAAATATAGATATATAGATTTAAATAGCTTTCAGAGAAATACAGTTAAGAAAAAGAAAAACAACACACACACAACGAACCAGATAGGAAATATTTATTGTCGACTGTTTTTGTCTACTGAAGATGCGACCTTACATTTGTCTATGTATATGCAACATTCACTTTATGACAGACGTGACAAAACGTTGAAGTGTTTGTTATTGCTCACCTTACAAAACCATTGTTTGTGTCAAGTCAAATTTAAATGACACCTCATTTGGAACCCCATAAACTGCTGATCCTATGGTATCGCTTGATTCTGCTGTTGTGCATGTCGTCGTCCTTGTCCTTTGATTCTGTCAGGTCAACTTATATAGCGCATATAGACATATTTACTTGATTAGAGACAATTTTTTCAATAATTTTGCCAATAAAAGGTAGATTGGATATGGGCCTGCCCTGCCCATGTTGTAGCATGGTGGCATCTAAGTTATTCTTCTTGAGAAGGGGCTTTACAACAGCTATTTTCAGGGACTTAGGAAATGTGCGAGACAGTAATAATGCATTTAGAATGTGAAGCACATCTGCTGCTATGAGGTGAAGAACCGATTTTTAAAAAATCAACTCCTCCACATGTGGCTTAGACACTACATGTGGAGGAGTTGAGGTTCTGGACAGTTTTTACAAGTTTCATAGTCTATCAAACTAAACTCTGACATCAAGTTAAGTTCCCCTTCCCTTGAAGCTGGAAGTTCCAGATGTTGAGAAGATATGTTCAGTCTGATTTTATCAATTTGAAAAAAGATGCACACTCATTGCATAGGTGCTAATTGTGAGGTAGGGGGGGGGGGGTGTTAACTTCTCCACAGTTGAAAATAGTATGCGAGAGTTATTTGTATTTCTACTGCTGAGAAGATAGACTGTCTTGCTTTGCATATTTCAGAATTATACATGCGGAGCATGTCTTCTTTCTGCTTGTCCTTAACTGTCTTGAATTTTAATGGAGCATTATCATCCATTAGCCATTTTTGAGTTAAAATGATCCAACAGATCATCTACTGATTATGAGAGTTCACTAGATGTCTGTGAGAGCGCTTGCTCAAAGAGAGCACTTGTGTGTTTGTTTATGAGTCTTCTTTTTACTATCATAGATTTGTTCTCAGTGTGTGGTGACAGACACATTGAAGAACACACAGAAATGATCGGATAAGGCTAGGTCTTTAACTGTTGTAGAGACATTGAGACCCTTTGTGATAACATACTGGGTGATTGTCAGTGGGCCCTACAACAGGGGGGGTTCGGCATGACTCTGTTTCAGTTTGTGTAGAGTGTTTTTATTTAGCCGAGTTGTTGAGGTCTTGTTCCGTCTGTATGGCTACCGAGTGCTTATCAGAGGGTCGGCTCAAGGTTGGCAGAAAATATGCTGTTATTTGTGTTGACTTCTGTCGTTTCACTCTGATGTTGTGCATGTCGACTTTCCTGTCGTTTGACAGTGTTGTATCGATCAGATATGTCGTATTTCATGCGGTTTGATTGACAGGTGTGTTCATGTCATCTCATTGAATTTGCACATCAACCAAGCATCAACCTTGGACCTGCAGGCTCTAAAATGCTTATTTATTGTAAGCAGAATAATAAAGAATGGTTTTGGATGTAGGTAAACAATGGGACTTGTATTTATGAAGTAATCCTAATCCTAATGTATTTAGAGTGGTATACCGGTAGGTACACTAAATATTAACGAGGCTATCTAGTAAATAAATGGATTGGAATACAATTTTATTGTCGGTTATACTGGGTGCTGAATCATTCAGGCTTTAAAATCAAGGACAGCACTCAACAGTAGGCTACCTTTTAAAAAAATTGTAATCGCTTCATGTAGGCTAACTAGGCCATACAAATAGACTAGAAGGGGGGATTGATGCAGTTGGATGTACAAATTCATGGACACAGCTGTCAATCAAACGGCATGAAAGACCACATGATCGGTACAACACAGTACGTAACAACAGAGTGAAACGACAGGGAATTCGACTTGACACTATTGTGTGCAATGACATTGGCCAATGTTTTGTCACGTCTGTCATAAAGGGAATGTTGCATAGACATAGACAAATGTTAGGTCACATCTTCAGTATACTTAAATAGCTGACAAAGGGTGCGTTCATAAATTTAATCTGACACACTCTGGATGCTCCGAGAGTGTGAAGCTCTGAATAAACCATAAACACTCATTCCGAATTCACGAACGGTTAAGTGTGCTCGGAGCGCTCGGAGTGGAAATTTACGAACGCACCCAAAATATATATATTTCTGACACACATGGAATGCTACATTGCTAGGCTATCAAATAGAACATTTTTTAACACTTCATTGCATTGAGCTTAGCTTATCTTATTCTTGACTCTGTCATACCAAGTTGGGTACTTTCGGGGTCTTTGACCAGCCATCGTATTACCTTATTTACATGTGCGTGTTCCCTCAGAGCAAGGTCCCAGAACCTGCAGCCAACTTGATTACCACACTGTCCAACTGTCAAAACAACTGGTTAGAATAAGATGTTCTAACATGACAGAAAAGTATTTTATTGATATTCATACACACAGACTAATCGATGTCCCTGTCTGACCAACAACATCTTTGCTATTGCTATCGCTGGAGATGCTGTTGCTTCTTCAGCTGTTTGACAGTTTGATGTTGTATGGCAAACTATTAACATATTACCTTGAACAACGATAGACTGTGTCATGTCGAGAGAAATCAGTTAGTCGTGAGGTGATAGAAGTATGTCATATTAATATTCTCCATAAATCTCAAACTCAGATGAAATTTGCCGCTATGCTCCGCGCCAGTGCTTGAAACTGACGCTTCCTGATGACGTCATGTATGGGACCAACCAATCACACTAAAATATTCTTGTTTTTTATTGTTTGGCGTCAAGAAGTAAAGAACTACACGTAGACGAAATATGTATGCCTAAAGTATTATCTGTATACTATCGTAAATTCAACCTTGTTGTTTTCTGTTTTATACATTTCTAATTAATAGCCTAGCCTATATGTTTTTAATGGCACCTCCATATCCTTCTAGGACAGCATGATAAAAATAGCATAATTGGGCTAAGGTATGTACGCTGAGACGAATACAGGCTGCTCCCAAATCTGACCAGACCAACATCCATAGACAGTAAAAGCCAACATCCTAGCAGAACAAGGTAGCGCGCGCGCGCGCGCACATACACACACACAGGACATCATGCAGGACATTGGTCCAATTTCTCTAGCCTCGTGAGACCATCCTGATCTTTCAAGGTTTCACTCGCAGATCATATGCGGAGCAAATCCATCTGGCGGAGTCAGGTTACAATTTCTCTCCATCAGTCTCTATTTTCTTTATAGTAAGACTTTCAAAATTGCAGTTTGTAAGTGAGTTTTAAAAGTTGCAAGCGTATCTGTACAGATGGATAACCAGACGCGTACATGGGCAGGATTTATTGTAGAACCAAATTTCCATAGTAAAGAAAAATATAATTCCAAAGGATAGAAAGTTTGTTAATACATGAAATGATATGCAGCATAATATGCTATTAGATATGAAGGGCGATATTTGTGAGGAAAAAAAAGGTTAGTCTAGGCTACTGCTTGAGCTCTGATCAGGAAACTTAATTTGGTTGTCATATCAGTTGTGGTATTTTCAGTAGTGAAAAATATTTCTGTTTATAGATTTCATAACATAAGTGACTCACAAGTGCAAGATGGTTTTGGACAAAAGTGTTTTATGCAACATACTGACAACACAACAGACACTCCCATTAGGACACAAGAATGATAATGGCATTTAATACAAAACACCTTTCAAACATGATAATCAGCATGTTGTTGTTGACATTCAGCATCTTGTTGCTATGGCATGGGAAGATTTTGTTGTGATGAAGTTGTTGTTGTTAGGCTGCAGGACAAGAGTTAACGCCGACACCTCCACTGACCAGAGCTGCTTTGCGGAAGCTGACGAGAGTCTCATTGACAATCAGATTCCTAATGCAGCCTGTGTAAGATCTCCTGGTTGCAACTCTTTGTGGGAGCAATGATGCTAGCAGAGAAAAATGATCAGGTTACTGGCATTGTTATACTTTTAGGCTGTTTTCACTTCATATTCATTAAGGAACTCAATAAGGATATGTTGTAGGAATATATACACATAGTAGCCTAACTAACTGTGAAATACACAGCATATGGCTTAAACAAACAAATGTTTTATTATATGGTACTGTATTATATTGTACTATACTTTATGTATTATACATGGCTACCAATGGTATGTATAGTTTTGGAAATAACACAAACCAGGAGAGAAAAGGTATGCATGTGTGAACTTCCAATGAAGATTTCATGCGTACTGCAACTGTACTGCAACAGTTGTGGATCATGTAAGGTCATTGGGAAATAAATACCCTGCACTACTTGGTCAATGCTAAATATTGGTCTTGTGGCGTAGTCCTTTCACTTACATGGAGCTCCTCCCACAAACACAGGAGTCCTGGAGATTTGGGCCCCAGGGTTGAGGGGTCCAACCACATGATTAACCTCTGAATCTACATCCAACTGGACAACATTGGCATCCCGAATCACTGTAAGTTACAATGCAGAGAAAGAATGAAAATAAAATCTATAGCATTACATTTCATTTCAGTTTGTGATATCCAGATACATTTGGATACCACTGGACATATTGATAACACTGGACATCATTTGGATACCTCTGGACATTTGGATACCACTATAAATATTTTGTCCTCATAGTGAAGAAAAGTCCAAAAACATAAACTGATTTTAGGAAATGATACCTGTAATTCTGTGCCAGCTGCCATCACACATTCCCAACCTTGGAGTTACAACAGTGGAGAACTCGCGGATGCCATTGTTCACCAAGACCACAACCTTGAAAAACGCACGGAAAATGGTTATTCGGTAAGGTCCACTGAATCACTACTCTCATTTGAATGCATCTCTAGTGGACATTTGAACCTTACCTGGTTGTTATGGATATACACAGAGAGGTACTCCTTCTCTGTTGTGTAAGCATGCAGTAGCACACCGGTAGCCACACGGGGGCGCACCTCCACCACCACTTCAAACTTGAGGCCCAGGCTGAATGAATCATCTGTGGGGGAGGATGGGAAAGACAGAGACGGTCATTCCAGTCTGCCCCTTCTGCACTGCAGCACCTCACCTCCACCGGCCACCTCCGACCTGGAATGTTTTGCTGCGTTTCCACGCACTGTGGCATGTGCATGTGTGAAACTCAGCTGGCCACGCCGGGGTGTGAAATTGTTCCCTGCTTATTTAACAGCTGTGGCGCCATTCCCAAGACCTTGGTGTCTGATAGTATCCCCCCACCCTGCCCTCTCCTCCAATCCCGTCACCCCTCACAGCCACACTGGGGCTATCATGTTCCACTGCCGTTACAGGAGCCTCTGTCTCCTCTCTGCAGTGGAGAACCCTAAAGTTTGTTAACATTAAGTGAAGGAAACCTACCTAAAACTCTACCCTCTTGTTTTACTGTGAACATATGTCATATATGAAGTGTGAATAACATGCACCATGTGAAGTGTCCAAAAGCTGTTCCTCCTTTGCTAAAATCACAAACATTTTACACAGCTATCTATATCTGAGTAGGTCAGAGGGAAGGAGGGAGCCACATTACAGGATCTCTTCAGTGAGAAGCATGTCTGCCCTTCCTGTTTTTCTCTACATGTGATCATGGAATGTATTTGGCTTTTGAAAAGTGAATGAGGAGCTGTGTCTTACCCAGAACCACATATCCGCCCTCCTCGGAGAAGTAAGCCCCTGGCTCAGAGGGCCCCTCAAAGCATGGAACCACCCCGAAGCTTCGGGACGCTGAGGACAACCTCCGCCCATTCAGCTGAAGGCTCCTCACACAGCCAGTGAAACTGTATGCAGAGTTCCTCTAAAGGACGAAAGGAAAGACAGAAAGGCCTCAAAGTGAATAATTATAAGAAAAGGGAAAAGAATACTGTGGTGTGTGGAATACATTATAAGAGTGGAAAATATGGATACTGTTGTAAAGATTCCATGGTGGAGGTCTACCACAGCTTAGGCAAAGTTTTATTGATTAAAATAGGATAAACTGTGTCCTTGAGAAGAACTGTTAGAAGGGCTAAATATATTCTGCACCTTCACTACAAAATATATGTTTAGTGCATTTATTTACCTGTATATTCTTCTGGGCTTTTTCTGGAGGTACCCCTCCCACATACACAGAGCCACTGACATGCCATGAGGCGTTGATGCCTGTGACTCGGTCATCAAGAACAGTCAGACCATCAACTATCAGTCGGCCCATGTTGCCATCTCGGGTGAAAATGACCTGGAGGAGAAGAGGTGGTGCCTCTGTTAGCCTTCACATTGAAATTGAATGAGTGCATCTAGTGATGTCACTGTTTCCCACCCACAGACAAACAAGAGAACATCCTTGGCTTGTGATATCACTGCGTTGTGATGAAGATGTAAACTCATGAGATGATGTTATGGCGTGTGAAGAGGTGGTTATGGAGGGAGAGATGTGTGGATTGTGTTTACATTGTGCCAAGCTCCGTCATTGTATTTCTCCTGGGTTTTGATCCTGACTTTCTCCTGGCCCACATTGAAGGTGTACATGAGCCTCCCCTGGGT
Organism: Alosa alosa; assembly: GCF_017589495.1. Taxonomy (NCBI): domain Eukaryota; kingdom Metazoa; phylum Chordata; class Actinopteri; order Clupeiformes; family Clupeidae; genus Alosa; species Alosa alosa. The sequence continues at coordinate 3,382,833 of NC_063196.1, read as the reverse complement.
CATGAAAAGTGCCATGAAGTTGTCTTCTGTCTCATCTGACACATATAAGATTAAACCAAAATTGGACTGAGTCTTCAGAGACAGAGAGAAGTGAGACCTGGGGATAACAGACAGACAACATGCGTCTTGTTAGATGAAACCCCTGAACCACACGTCTTGTTAGATGAGACCTCTCTCTTGCTAAGTGTTTTTTTAAGCCTTTAATCAGAGACCAACCTCTGATTGATGGACTCCGAGATGTTGTACTCCTGACGGCTGTTTGCTGTTCCCCCATATTGGTGAGCATGGCGTGTGGCCCGAGGCCTTTGGGAGAGGGTACAGGGTGCAACCTCTGTCTGTGGAGCCTCCAAGGGTTCACTCTTCAAACCCAGGAGACCCTGAGGGAGGCTGGACTTATCTCTGCCAACCTACGAGGAAAGATACTCATTTACTAACAGAGAGATCATTTAACAACTGCACATATTACTATCACAAATGTGCACCTCTACAAAACATTTGTGATAAACCTAGAAATATGAATATGATCATGTTCCTATAGACCATACTGCAGGTACCTACTTATAGTATATATAAACAGATGTGTATAGTGTTTTTTTTACTGTTTCACTTCCATTTACCTTGCGGGAACCTCCCTGTTTGGGTTTAGAGGAATTTTTGCTTGGCTTGTGGCGCAGAGCAGCAGGGGCTTTCTCCATGGGGCAGTCTTGTAGGGAGGCTTGGACTTTGTCAGAGTACTTCTGGAAGTCCTCTGCCTCAATGTCTCTGTCATGCCTGTAGAGGTGTAACACAGGAGCGATGAGCTTAACATTCAGTAACAGAGACAGAGCTTCACGTGTCATTTCACTTCACTAGCAGTGCTTTTGGGCATAAGTGGACCCTCTATCAGTGATTAACTGCTAACACAGGGCAGTTAATAGTGGTATCCGAGATTCTCTATAAATCAGAGGTTGAAATACAATCATTATTATTCAGGTAAAGCACCTATTATGGAAGCAGTGTTGATGTCTTGAGGTGATATGAGTAGTTACCTGCTTAAGTATGCATAGCTGATGCAGCCGGTGAAGTTCATAATTTTGCTTGTAGGAGAGCCCCCAAGGTAGAAGCTCTTTGGTGTGGTAGCCGAGGATATAGCTGAGCTTGGTGAATGTTTCTTCTCTTGTTTGTCGCTGTCATCAATGACAAGTTCATACCTAGAGGATAACATTTTACATTTTTATTCTTTTTCTTTTTCTTTCTTTATTTTGGCATCTCTTTAGAATAATCTCTTTAACCATAATCTGTCTTACTTTTTGACCAACTGACTTACTTTTTATTGGTCACAGAGGCCACAACGAAATGTTGCCTTCCATCATTGTAGTTTTTCTTTTGTGATTTCACTTTGGTCCCTTTAGAATTCATCACAACTCCTCCATTCTCCAGTGAGATTGAGAACTCATCAGTCTGAGGGACACAAAATGGATCATTTCCCAAACCATGCAGTCATATAGAGTCAATTGCATCTTCAACATACTGTGACCTTTAGGGGCATTTATCTGTTGTACTGTAATGTAGGAGATGATTTCAAACTCAATGTTATATTAAAACCAAGACGCTTACCCCATCATTATGGTAAAACAGTAGACCAGCAGATTGTTCTGTTCGGAAGTTGAAACCCCCCTCAAAGGCCTCAAATGGCGTAATCTTGGCTGTGGATCCCAGGTAGCCCTCTCCAGTGAAGTATGCTCGTCGAGACATCTATTTAAGGTGACAGCTAACAAATTAAAAATCTTATAGAATAGTTCCTCTGCAATATTAATGTTCTACTACCAGTTAATATTGCTTTGAAATTCAGATTTATTCATATTGTCCATACAATGATGATAATGATGAGACAATTGATAACAACATATAACAAAGAGTTATTTTTTGTTTACTGATATTAGAGTCATTGTTACAATAGACTAAGGACCCTGTGAAAGTTCTAAATAGACCTATACACCGCATTACATTGTATTTAAAGTTAATGAAAGGACATCAGAAAAGTGGACTTTGCTACATTACATGTTATCAAAAATAAGATTTGTATAATCAATACATACAAAGGACTCTTCTGAACAGCCACTACTGATGCCAATGGTTCCAGGTTCCTCAAGAAGATTGAAATCCTTCTTCTGGAACTGAAAGCCTCTGACACAGCCTCTCAGGCCTAGCAGAGAGGAGAGCTCTGGCCTGCGCATGGGGAGAAGATAATACACTGCTAAGGAACGGAGGACAAGCCTAATGGGACACTAAGGACGTGCCTGTGTAATGCTATTTAATCCCAGCCTCTGTGCTCCACTGAGATTGTATTACAATTGTTCAATGTTACACCTCCAAGGTTAGGAAGCTACTTTTGTGCGAGACAAGGTTGGGCAGCTCTCAAGGACGTTTCTTTTGTGTGTGAGTGGGACTGTGTGCATTCATTTTCATTCATCAGTTCATTAACTGTACATGCCTGGAGTTGAGAATGCTGGAGGGAGCACCTCCGATGTAGATATCGGAGAAGGGCAAGGCTTTTTTCTCATTCTCCATGGATTTCACATGACTCCTGTCCACCAACAGAATGATCTTTTTCGAATGGTGGTAGATTACAGACACCTGAGAAAAGAGATATTTTTAGAAAGGGCGTCTATTTCCGTTGCAGGTGAATAATACTGCTGGAAGGAAAGAAATGTCAGCTGTTGAAACTTTACCTCATGGTTCCGTGCATCATTGATCTGAAGTTTAGGTGACTTGCTGTCCATGACAATTGGTCCTCCGGCAAAGTTGAAATCATATTTGAGATGTAGGTACCCATCTTTCAGCCCCAGCAAGAAGTAATTTGACTGGAAAAAATATACACACTACTTTATCCACCATTATAATTATTGTTGTACAATTATTGTTGTATAAGTTCAGTGATGACAATTTCACCTCCAAGCATTCAGGGGAAAAAAAATAACTAATTACCCCATTGACCATCAGAAGCAAGATGCCGTCGTTGGCTACAGTTCGGACTTCAACATCAAACCTGGTGACAATGCTAATTCGACCCCTCCTCTCGATATCACTGACAAGGGCATAGCCAGTGCCATCAAACAGATAGCTGGACACTCGACTCTGAGAGAATGCGAGTTTGTTCCTGCAGTGCAAAAGTTCAGATGGTTTATTTTATACACAGGAAACGGCCTCAGCGGAGAAAGAGGCCTTTTTAAACACACACACATATGTGTGAACAGTCCGTCTTGACAGGGTGTGACCTGGTGCCTCTTTTTGGGCAAAGGTTGTTTAGGACATAGAGTGAGAAATACCGCGGTTTGGGAATAAGATGAACAAGAAACGACCCGTGTTAGAAGTTGGAGAGGGTGGCAACGGCACTGCTGTTTGATTCATGAAGTGATAGTCTTTGAAGTTTCAGTGTCTCTTTAACTCGTTTAAGTATTTTACCTGTTTTTAATGCACCATTATAACATAGTTGGTATAATATCGACAAAACGACATACCTGGCACAAGGTGGTGAAGCCACCACATCCATTTTATGGAGTTCTTTGAAGTTGTAAAGGCTTATGACATCATTGTTCAAAGATGCCAGTTCTAGACATCCCACAAATGGTGCAAGGCTTAGGGGTGGAGGGAGCTGTCAAGAAACATGATAAGAGTATTTTAGTTCATGAGCAACAAATGTACCTCAAAATACAACAAACCCATACTACGCAAGACTGACTTTTCCAATTTTCCAACGGCATACCACAGGCTTGCCATAGCAAAGCACTGCCGCCAGAGACAAAACTCACTATTGCTGCTTGCTTGCAGCCTAAACAAATTCAGTGCATTCTCAGCTGTGGAACTGGGTCATGTGTGAAATCCAAACTATTTGGGAAGAGGAGCTGATGGATGAGACCCTCTTCCAAGAAATGAATTCAGTGCAGCCAGGAGAATATGCAGCCCTCCTGATGTGTGCTCTGCCTACCTTAACGCTAGGAGGGACGCCTCCTACAAAGAAGACTGTGTCTGCGGGGTCCAGGTCAAACAGGGAGTCCGCCCCAACAGCCTCACCCTTCTGGATGAACTTCTGCTCAGCTGTGCTGCTCTGACTGGGCACGGTCAAGAAGATCTTCCCATGGCGACCCAGCCTGTAGCAGGAGCATAGAGCAGTGGGAGTTTAATTATGAAGACAATGCCTTAATGTCCACATGACACGCTCTGAACCCCAGCGCTCTGGCAGATTGCCACTGTGAAGTAATAAGCCAGGAAGAACTTTCTGGGAACAAAACACAACTCCCACCAGCGGATTGAGGCAGATGTCTGGGATGATTGGAAGAAAATAAATAACTAAAGGAGAGTTCTCCTCTGCATAAGGAGCATTAGCCAACTTCCTGTCTGCAGCTTTTCCTGTGTAAAAGGCAGCACGTTTAGAGAGTAGTAGAGAGCTGTGTGGAATGGGGCCAGTAAGTGTTTAATGAAGCAATCAGAAGTGTCTTGTCACCTCTCCAGTCTGATGAGGTTGAAAACGGGAGGCCAGGAGCTAACGGGCTTGGAACTCAGTGGGATCTCCACATCCTCCTTTCCCAGATTGTACACATACACAAGATTGTCATTCTTGATGGCCAGACCCATGTAGTCCTTCTCCCCCTGTAGAAGATAAAACATACATTTGTTACCACTTTCTAGACTGAGGAGGCAGGTAAAGACTGTTAACTAATACCACCAGCATTCTTTAGCTCAAATACTTCATGCATGAACATGTAAGTGCACTATGGTGTAGCCTATTCCCTCTGTAAAGATACTGCACCTATAGAACACAAACATGAGCCCTCTCATACGGCAATACAGCAAATGAAACAAGCACACATTTGCAGAGACACCCAGAAAAACACTTTAAGCGTTTCTGCGTTCTCTCTCCCCATTTACTAGCAGTTCACTGCGGCATCGCCGCCATTTAATAATGCAGGAAGCCGTCAGAGTCTCCGAGAGAGGCATCGTTAAAGCGACGTGACGTGAGGCCCAGGCAGGACCTGTCTTCACACTGCTCCCGTGTGTGGGGGGCACTCTGATGCTTATGTAAATGATCTGCCACTTTGAAAGCACACAAGCCATTGTTGCAGGCGTCTCTTGGAAACCTTTTGAAAAAGGCAACTGTCAGCTCTCCAAGGCTTTTCCTGTTCCACATGATCCCAACAAACTATTCATCTCCCCATGATTCTGCTGCGCCTTTCATCTGTGCCGCGCTCAAGATCAAACTCTCTGAAGTTTCGGTGGTAGAACTGAAGCTCTCTCAGTCTCTCTCACATACACATACACAAAACACAAACATACACACACACACACACACTTTCACACACAGACACACACACACACACACACACACACACACACACACACACACACACACACACACTTTCACACACACAGACAACAGAGAGTTTGTGAAGTTGGTGCTTTGTACTGCTCTGCCTTATATAAGCCCCGAGAGGCAGTGCTGGGTGATGTGCCAGCTCTGCTCTCATCTCTCTCGCTCTCTCTCTTTCTCTTTCTCTCTCTCATCTCTCTCTCTCTCTCTCTCTTTCTCTCTCTCTCTCTGCATCTTGCTCACATTTTTGTCTCCGAGGTAGAGGATGAAACGGTCCTCGATGGGGTCCTTGTCGGGGTCCACCCGCATGAACAGGCTGATGGTGGTGACGGCCTTCAGCTCCTCCACATTTGGATGAGGCTGCACCTCCACAGAGGACTGGCCATTGAACTTCATGGAGATTTGGACCTGCGCACAGATACATTATGATTGATCTTGAAAACAGTGTTGTTGCTACTGTCTGCAGTTGGTCATTTTGCTTGCATTTTGGACATTGGACATTACTTTTAGTAGAAAGTTAACCCTCTAGGCGCCACGGTCGAGTTTACTCGACAAGATGCGGTACTGAATAAAACGGCCGATTTAGTCAAATAGGGTGTCATATTTCGTTCAACCTCCACTCCACTAGATGGCAGACGAGTCATCCGTCATCCCCGAGTCGAAAAAACGACATGCTTTAAACAAAACTTTCTAGCTACAGCGCACTGAATCAGTGCGGGAAATACCGGAGCTAGTGTGCGTGTGAGCTGCGCAAATTCTCTCCACTCGAAGCGAGCGCGAGGCAGATCTGGCCATGCTGCTTGCAACAGGAGCAGAGGTGGTGACACGGGGCAGGAGAGCCATTAGGCCATGCATAGTCTATCACAAGATGATGGGAATGCCGGTCCTGTATGGATAGGATTTGGATATGGATAGTCATTATCTCTACAGCAAAAGGCCTGCTACATAAAAAAAAAAATTGTCAGCCATTTATTAGTAATGATTTAGACTGTTGATTATCTATTTCCCTGACCATTTAGGACATGTGTTCTTTTTTGTGTGTTCATGTCCTTGTGATGTGTGTGTCTTTGTCAGCTAAGAAAAAAACAACAAAAAAAACATCAACAAAAACAACAAAAAGAAAACAAATACTAACATTGTCTCTTGTCTTGTCATCATCTCACTCCTGATCTGTGCCTTGTCATGGCAAGTGAGCTTTTGAACTAAACAGGTCTTGTCTACTTGTGTTTGTGTGTCATCTGAATAATATATATGTGCCCCATACATGGAATCAGAGTGCCTACTGTATGTAGTAAATGGAAAATCTCTACAGCAAAAGGCCAGCCTACCGCTACATGCATTTGGTTTGTTTCTGCCATTTATTAGTAATGATTTATACAGTTTGTTTACTACTTACTATTTACCTGAGCATTCAGTATTGTCCAATATAGCATACAGAAGGTGAGGGACATTTTGGGGGAAAAGAAGTGGTGCATTTTATCATTCAAACATGCAACTTTTCATGAAAATTCTATAATCCAAGATGGCCGCCACCATATGACGTCATAATATGCAAATTAGATATAAACATTTAATCTCTACATAAACTTTGGGTCATCCTTAATATTTCACTAATTTACAGAAAGTCTCTATCTCTAATCACTTTTAAGATATAGCCTTTTGAAATGAAGATGTCAAAATCGAACGTTTCAAAAAAAAACCTCTGGCGCCTAAAGGGTTAACAACTTTGAGTCATGACAAAATATGTGATTTGTGGAAAAAAATGTTCAGTAGTTTGAGATTGTAAAATAGATGAAGACAATGGTATCTTCAGACTGTCCCAGTCTCAGAGTATGGTATGCGCATATGGCACATAAAAACTGGATCAGCCATCTGCCACCAGCAGAGTACATTTTCTCAGCACTGTGCTCCATTTGGCACGTTAAAGGTGCAGTTGGCAAGTCTGACAGATTGAGGGGACTTAGCCAAAAAATGTTTAATGTTTACAACTCTCATGCCCCTCCCCTACTACCACCGAGCACCCTCTCATCGAGTTTGTGCTCGTCAGTGCGCACCAGACAGTGATTGACAGTCAGGTCTCAGAGAGCCCTGCTCTGATTGGACCAGAAGAACCGGGAGCTGTGGATTTTTGCAAAACAAATAACAGGCTCTAGGTGGAGGTAGAAGTGCAGGGCTGATTTATGCTAAAACCGGCTGATTTATGTTGTTCTGTCGGAGCATAGTGTCGGTTTCAGTGAATATGATCAAAAAAATCTTGCCAACTCCATCTTTAAGGACTGAGATGCTGTTATGTGCAAAAGTCTGTTTAAATCTGGCTGCATGGTCCAAGCAAGCCCTCTGGCTAGCGTACCTTCTTGGCCACACTCCTGGCCTGGGCGATAAGCTCTCTGATCTTCATGATGTTGGTTGAGACATTGTTGACAGGTTTCTTCTCCTCCACCACACGAAGTTTATCCAGAAGCTCCGGAACAATCTCCGACAGGTTCTCCACTGCATACAGACACATCAGGCACACATCATTACATCTGCACCATGTCAAGTCAGTTTTATTTTAAAGCGCATTTAACATGCACATAGTGCAACCCAAAGCGCTCGAGGATGTGAGGAATTGTGGAACATCACATAGTAATGCTACATTTTAATAAGATCCTTTGGAGTGAAAAGTGCTCCTTGGACTGAATTATTCTGCTTCAGTAAAAAACCAAAGTTCTCTTTTGGTGTTTAGGTCTGTATGAATTGGGTTACCCGCTTCTCCAGCCTGGACTACTGCGCGGTCGAAGGCTTCTGCTGAGTATTCATTGTTGTGCAGGTTGTTGGACCACTCCTGCACCTGTTGGCTGATGGGGGTGATGGTCTCAAGGACCTCTGCTGAGCGGTTCAGGGTGTTCTTAGCCACCTCTTGGGAGAACTCCAGCCGGGTGCTTGTGCGGTCTGACGGGGACAGAATCACAGAAGAAGACTTGGATTGCAATACATGAACAGACACATGGTATGCCTCACCATACGCCTCCAAGTTTTAGATGTCCATAGTTACAGTATTCTCAATACAAACTGAGTTCATATATTTATTTAGGAAATACACACAAAAGGAAAAATAAGTGTTACCTTTTTGCAATGCATTGAGGTCATCCAGTATAGCATCAAGCTTCCTGTTTGAGTTAGTCAGTGTCTCATTTGTCTCCTCAATGTAAGTCAGTGTGTCGTGGACCAACTTTTTCACCTCTGAAAAGCAAAGTCAACTCAGGGCCCAGAATGTCCACCACCATTTGCTATTGCTATGATCTATATATATCAGTGGTCCCCAGACTACGGCCCGCCACCTCATTTTGGGTGGCCCTCCAAAACATGTCCGTGGTATATAGCAACCGGCCCGCACGGGAGTACGACATCATCAAACTATAACCTCCGCAATTTCCCCCATTCATTCTCTATGGGGAGTCTTAACCCTTAAAGGAGTACCGTCACACTGGTGTGACGGGAATGTTGAGAAATGAACGTTCTAAAGAATATTTGAGTTCATTGAATTCAACATAGAATTTTAGAACCTTCAATTGTTGCGGAACTTAGAACGTTCAAAAACCTACACCTTTAAGGGTTAACAGTACACATGTAATACTCTTTTTGTCCACTGGTGGTTGTTTTGGCGCTGTTTCGCGTTTGCCATCAAAAACGGAATGAAATGTAGTCCTACCTGCAAACAATGTAAGAGTATTCTAAAAGTTTATCAATGAATTGTTAATAACTAACTAACTTATATTCGTCATATTTCTGGGATTTTCTGGGATAATTATTTTTATTTGTTCAAATGTTCATACAATGTTCACAAGTTCAGGTGAGTGAAAGTTAGAATGGTGGCCAACACACTCTCTCGGCCATACCCTCGACCTTGTTATCACAAAGGGTCTCGATGTCTCTACAGCTGTTAAAGACCTGGCCTTATCTGATCATTTCTGCGTGTTCTTTGATGTGTCTATGTCCCCACACACTCAAAACACAGCTATGATGGTAAAAAGGAGAATCATAAATGATCAGACAAGTGCTCTCTTTGAGCAAGCACTTTCACTAAAGTCAAGTCAACTGTCAGACTCTGAAGACTTATTTGATCACTTTAATGCAAAATGGCAAACATTATGGATGACATTGCTCCATTACAATTCAAGAAAGTTAAGGACAAACAGAAAGCACCATGGAGGCAAAATCCAGCAGTTAAACTTCTAAAAAGAGAGTGTAGGAAGACTGAAAGAAAAAATGGCGTAAATACAAACTTCAGATCCACTATGAAATCCATAAAGAGATGCTCCTTTTATATAACTCTGAAAATATGCAAAGCAAGACAGTCTTTCTTTTCTAACATTATCAATAGAAGTTCAAATAACACTTTCATATTCTATTTTCAACTGTTGATAAGTTAACAAATCCCCCCCTCACAATTAAGCCCTGCACTTCTCTCAACTAATAAATGCAATGAGTTTTCATCTTTTTTTAAAGGTAAAATTGACAAAATCAGACTCAACATATCTGCTCAATTACAAATTCAACAACCTGAACTTCCAGCAACAAACAGAGGGAAACTAAACTTGATGTCAGAGTTCAGCTTGATGGACTCTGAAAACACTTGAAAAAACGGTACAGAATCTCAGCTCTTCCACATGTGTCTTAGACACTCTGCCTACCAATTTCTTCAAAACTGTTTTTCACCTCATAGCGGCGGATGTCCTTCAAATTGTAAATGTATCACTGCTGTCTGGCACCTTTCCTAAGTCACTGAAAACAGCTGTTGTAAAGCCACTTCTCAAGAAGAATAACCTGGATGCCTCCATGCTAAACAATTACAGGCCCATATCAATCTACCTTTTATTGGCAAAATTATTGAAAAAGTAGTCTTTAATCAATTAACCACCTTCCTAACATCAAATGGGTATTTTGATTACTTTCAGTCTGGTTTTTCGGGCAAATCACAGTACTGAAACAGCTCTCATTAAAGTTTCCAATGACATACGCCTCAACACAGATTCAGGTAAAACATCAGTCCTAGTGCTACTGGACCCTAGTGCAGCATTTGACACTGTTGAACACAATATTCTACTACACAGACTAGAACACTGGGTTGGATTTACAGGCATAGTTATCAGCTGGCTAAAATCATATCTACAAGAAAGGAGCTTCTTTGTTGCCATCGGAAACTGTACCTCAACACCAACGTCCTTGACCTGTGGTGTTCCCCAGGGGTCGATCTTGGGGCCACTATTATTCAACCTCTATATGCTCCCACTTGGACAAATCATTCAAAATAATTTGATTTCATATCATAGCTATGCAGATGACACACAAACTTACTTAGCTCTATCACCAAACGACTATGGTCCTCTTGAATCTATGTGTCAGTGTATAGAACAAATCAACACCTGGATGTCTCAAAATTTTCTTCAGCTGAACAAAGAAAAAACTGAAGTAATTATATTTGGTAAAAATGAGGAAAGACTTAGGGTTGCCACTCTCCTTGACACAAAAGGGTTGAAGGCAAAGGATACTGTTAAAAATCTTGGTGTATTAATTGACAGTGATCTAAATTTCAACAGCCACATGAAAGCGATTACTAAATCAGCTTTTTACCACCTCAAAAATATTGCCAAACTCAGAGGGCTGATGTCAAAACATGACTTAGAAAAACTCATTCATGCATTTATCTCCAGCAGGGTTGATTACTGCAATGGACTGTTCACAGGCCTTCCTAAAAAGACTATTAAACAGCTTCAGGTGATACAAAATGCAGCAGCTAGGACTCTAACAAAAATTAAAAGAACTGACCACATTACTCCAATTCTTAAGTCCTTGCACTGGCTTCCAGTAAGTCACAGAATTGACTTTAAAGCACTATTGCTTGTTTATAAATCAGTAAATGGAGCAGGACCTAAATACTTGTCAGACATGCTTCAGCAGTACACACCTTCTCGTCCTCTCAGGTCCCAGGTGAAAAACCTGCTAGTAAAACCTACAGTTAGAACTAAACATGGTGAAGCAGCTTTTAGCTGCTATCTTGCTCAGCTGTGGAACCAACTTTCGGATGACATTAAAAAGGCCCCAACTGTAGCCAGTTTTAAATCTAGACTTAAGACCAAACTGTTCTCAGGCGGCTTTCTGCTAACTGTGCCGAGTTACAAATTCTGAATCTGCCTTGATAATTATTCTACTTTGTCTTTTATTACTTTTTTTTTACTACTTTTTGCCTTTGTTTTTGCTTACTAATTATTCTTTATTTTTAAATGATTTTACCTTGTGTTTTATGTTTTCTTTTTATTATGATCTTTACCTTTTAACTATTCTTTGACTATATTGCCCTTCTATGCTTTTATTTGTTATTATTGTTTGGTTTTGTTTATGTAAAGCACATTGAATGACCTCTGTGTATGAAATGTGCTATATAAATAAACTTGACTTGACTTGGTCATTTCAGACCACTTCAGCACTTCATAAAATTCTCATAGTTTGAGAACTTTAAATTTTCAGAGTTCACACATTAAAAGTTCATAGTTCACACATTTTTAATGAAATATACTTTTGGGACTACCTGCTAATACCTTTGGGAATGCAAAAGTCTCTTTATTAGTATTATTTAATTTGAGTTACATTTTACACATGATGGCAATATAAACACAGCTAACAATGGTATTAAATTGCAATAGCCTATAGATTAAATGTAATGGAATATTCAACTAAGGTAGACTGCTGTTGTTCACAGCACTAAGCTATTTATGGTTACTGATATACTCTGAGTCTCTGGCCCTCTCTCACAGCCAGGCATAGTAAGCTGGCCCTCGGAAGAAAAAGTTTGGGGACCACTGATATATATCCTTCAGTTCAAAGAAACATAACATAAAAGAGCCAACATCACTGTGTTTTCATTGACTGAGGGCTGACTGAGGAATCTCAAGACAAAATATGATAGATAGATAGATAGATAGATAGATAGATAGATAGATAGATACTTTATTGATCCCCAAGGGGAAATTCAAAAAACATGTTTGATAAAACATGTTTCATATTACCGTATTCCTCAGAGCGCAGGGAGACAGACTCCTTAAAGTAGAGATCACTCTGTGTCTTCAGAAAGTCAAGCTGTGTACCAACACCATTGATTGCCTTTGATAAATGACACACAGCACAAAGCACAGTTGTCAAATGAGTTTGAGAATGCGGAATGGTAGAATGATTACACTGTTTAACCTTTTCCATTATGTTTAACAAACTCACATCTTCAGCGCGTGTAGCCAAGTCCAGGGTGGTCAGTCCTGTTATATTTGCATCGTCAATGTATTTGATAATATTGTCATATACATTGGCCGCATCTATAGCTTTCTGGACAAACCCATTTGCATCACTCTCTTTGAGATTACTGAAACGAACATATTACAATTAGTTTTTGTCAAAAGGCATGTTTAACACAGGATTTTATGTTATTTTCATACAGTGAAGGCCTTAAAGGAGAATTCCAGTGATTTTTCACATAGCCCCCATGTGCATGCCCCCAGAGTGTAGCACTGTAGCTGCCTGGCAGCTCTAGCTGTTGGCTGCAGCAACTCGAGCTAGGTAAAACCGATTGTTTTCAGGGATTTTTTCGTACCGACAGCACTCGGTGACCTCGAGAAACAGAGATCTATGTCAAAAATCGCCGGAATTCTCCTTTAAGTCATTAGAAGGATTCCATCCTTCCACAAGGACATAATGCATCAATTTTCAACAATCTGTATAGTGTAGCACTTAACAATACAGGTAAAAAGTACTGGTAGTCCACATTTGGAAAAGATGCTGTTGTGGGACGTACCGCTCCAGTTGCTCAGCTTGTCTCTCGAGATCTTCAGCGTGCTCTGTGGCTCTCTGCACCAGGTCCCTGTCAGCTAGAGACAGGCTCTCTGTTTTGTCCATCAGCCGTGTGCTGGCCCCATCAATGGAAGCATGGTACTGGCTAACGTTCTGAAAAGAATCATGTTTAATGGCATTACCCCAAGACAATATAATTTGCTGTTTAAGATATCAATAGGAACTGTGGAAAATTATATTGTTGCCAGACACAGAATTTTAAAATACATTGGACGATTTAAATCGGTAGATTAAAATGACATCATTCCACCAAGCCTGCTCTCATAAATCTTTAGAAAATCTTCTCAAACTGAAAGTCCTCATTTTGATGGTATCTATCTCCAATCTCCAAACTGTGGATATGTGTATTTAACACTTTACATTATGTTCACAATGGCGAACATGCTCACCTTCACCATGATGCCCAGCTCGTCCACACCAATCTCTGCGTCACTAATGATGTCCGCTGCCACGCTGAGGGTCTCATTCACAGCCTCATAGTTCTCCCCCAGCCTCTGCTGCTGCGCCTAATCACACACAATAGACAGATCTCTACATCACTCACTCACCAAGGATCAGTAGAGATCATGTCAGCTAAGTAAAGGTGCCATCTTTAATCTAAACTCAACTTGCCACCAGGGTTTGTCTGTAAGGAGACAACTTACATACATACATAGTTATTCTACCGTGGCATGTCATCATGTTATATTTTGGTTTTATGGGAAAACAACCCAGCCATCTCAGAGGCAGTTCAGATCCGATTGGAGGATAACAAACAGGATCTAATCTCTCAGATGCCCACATGTGTGGAGCAGCCAACCTGATTTATTTATGGCATATTAGAACAACACCAATTTCTGACACAGTTCCTGCAACGTTTGGTTTTGTAAAGCAGCCAGTGTTATCTTGTTGATTTTATTTTATTTCTATTGAAAACGTATCCAGATTGTGTAAATAAACAATAAGGACCATTAAAACATAAGTCTTGCCAAGGTACTCAAGACAGCAGAGCCTTCTGCCTTTGGCTTTGGAATTGCAATACTTTTGTAATAATAATTTCCAGCAGCTGTTTTGAGTTGAACTCTATGACATGTTTGGAAAAACAATTACAGAGATGTAGAGTTTTGTCCCCATTATCATAGCATCTAACCATGATACATTCCTATCATGTCAACATTTAAGTTCATTTAAAGTGTGACCATCCTCTGTGACCCCCGTTTGAGCTTTAAGGAACACTATAAGTGTCATGGTACTTGGTACAAAACATTGAAAAGAGATTGAGAGAGTTTGCATTGGTTGTAGAAAATTGTCCAGCGACATTCAAATTCAAACTGTCACTGCACCCTGAGAACAGTTGGTAGAGAAAGGCACCAGGTTAATTGGCACCTTCATTATTGCTCCCAGCTCCATTTCTACATGACTTTTAGTTATTTATTAGCTTGTTCATAAAGAAACTATTTCCTTGTGCTTATAAAAGGCTAAGCTGGACTCCCATAACAGGGGAGGGGAGGAAGACTGTTGCCAGACTCAACATAACCCAACTCCTCCACTGACTGTCTGAACCCCTGAAGCATTCAATGAAATATAATTCAATTAAACCCTGTTGACAAATGCAGAGCTTGGGATTGGGAGGGTAGATGAGGAGCAGGGTGGGGGGGTGAGAGGATCAGGCGCTCAAGCCGTGCTCGGCCGTCTGGAGCGCTGGGTTCAGTGGGGAGTTACCTTGTTCCTCTGGAGCTTCAGGACGTTGGCCTGGTGCCTCTGCCTGGTCTGTGTGTTCGTGGTCTGAGCTTGTGCCAGCAGCTCCTCGGCCTGGGAAAGTCTGGAGCTAAAGCGCGAGACGGCCTCCCTCACGGGGGAGACGCGGCCCTCGGTGGACATCAGACGCTTCTCCAGCTGCTTGACATGCCGGAGCACTAACAACGAACACAAAAATCCAACTTACTGCACATTTTATCCATCATTCTTCTGTGTAGAGAAAATATTATACGATTATGATTACTACATGAACAGCAGTATTTGCTGCATTATTGGGGGGGGGCATTAGAATCTCACAGTCATGGGCTTCAGTTGCTTCATCTGTTGCTATGGGCTCCTTCGGGGACAGGTCAATCTCCCTCATCTGGCTGACCATACGCTCAGCCTGAATGGTGTTGCGCCTGGCTGTCTCAGGGTCCACCTCCTGCTGCTCACTGTACTGCTCCCAGTCACTGATCATCTCTGATAGGTCAGAAACAAGACATGTGTGTGTGAGTGTGTGTGTGTGTGGTGTGTGTGTGTGTGTGTGTGTGTGTGTGTGTGTGTGTGTGTGTGTGTGTGTGTGTGTGTGTGTGTGTGTGTGTGTGTGTGTGTGTGTGTGTGTGTGTGTGTGTGTGTGTGTGTGTGTGTGTGTGTGTGTGTGTGAGAGAGTGGGTGTGTATGTGTGTGTGTGTGTGTGTGTGAGAGAGTGGGTGTGTATGTGTGTGTGTGTGTGTGTGTGTGTGTGTGTGTGTGTGTGTGTGTGTGTGAGAGTGTTCTCTTGTTACAGTCCATTTCCTTTCCTGTTTCACCCCAAATGCTCCTCCACGCTCAGCATGGACTTGTGAAACAGCTGCAAAATTATCGCATGCCTAAGATCGCCCAGCCATAGCAGTCATTTTGCAATGCTTTGGCTGAGGGAACAACATCACATTTCTAACTTCATTACAATCTCCAAAACCTTGAGTATGAAGATTAGCACAAACTGTTAACATTGCTCAACTGTAGAGCTAAAGCCTACAAAACCTTCAAAAAGCTACTAAGCGAAACTGTGGCAGTGCAATGGGAGTGTACCTTCTATCAGCGCGTTGAGTGCGGTGAGATTAGTGGTGAGCTCGTCTGCCAGGCTGAGGCTGCGCTGGGTGTCCTCCTCCACACTCTCTCCCAGGGCCTGGACAGAGCTCTCCTGGCACGCCGCCACAAACAGCACACCCAATCAATACATGTCTTCATCAGAGCTCGGCGGCAGTGCTCAGGTCACTCTGCACTCTCACACAACTTACTACGCTCGGGGCTTACGAAAACCCATAGGTCATTTTGGGATTTAAAAACATTTAGAAACATTCATCTAGTGCTGACAGGTACTACAGGTCCTGCTTCCACATTTGGAAACAGAGAGAGAGAGAGAGAGAGAGTGCTGGTCTTACTTGGTCTGAAAAAGGTAGTGCATTTTCGACCAGGTCAGTTGTGGCCTCCTCAAGCTCATCAGTCTGTGATCTCATCAGAGCTGACTTATTTCTCCAGCCAACAAACTGCATCTGGAGAAAAACATGAAAAAAAGCCCCAACTCAGTCAGATTAAGTTATCCTAAACCCATTGTGTTAATAACTTAAATATTAAAAAGGAGACTGAGTAACAACTTTTGGCACTGCAAAAAAATAAATCTAATGAAATC
Organism: Alosa alosa; assembly: GCF_017589495.1. Taxonomy (NCBI): domain Eukaryota; kingdom Metazoa; phylum Chordata; class Actinopteri; order Clupeiformes; family Clupeidae; genus Alosa; species Alosa alosa. The sequence continues at coordinate 3,366,217 of NC_063196.1, read as the reverse complement.
TAAGTGTTATTAACCTCATATTAAGAGGATAAAAAATCCATTTGGTATTGTTTTAGTATAAAGTCACTTACCTAGTACTCTCTTGTAAGATCATTGATTGACTTAATTTAATAAGAATTTGTCTTATTTGAAGGAGTCTTATCAAGACGAATTTGCTCAATGCACTGGCAGCCCAATTTGCTTGTTTTAAAATAAATAAAAAAAAGTAATAATTACATAAGTCAAATGATTTTAAAAGAAAGCACTAGGTAAGTCTCTCTATACTGAAAACAATATCAACTAGATTTTTTAATCTTGATATGAAATTCATGAAACTTGGTTAGATTTTTATTAGATTAGAAGTTTTTGCAGTGTAACAGTTGTTTCCATGTTGACTGTTGTTTCCATGACTGACACAGGAATAACAAAACATAACCAAAGTAATTTGCTTTTGTTTCCCCCTGGAAACAGTGAAGGCAGCCTGGCTGGCCCAGAGAGGTGGGCTCTGACTCTCACCTGCAGACGATGGGCTGTGTAGTTGTAATACTTGAGGCGGTCGTTTGCCGCAGCCCCAGTGGAGATGTTCAGCACGCTGACCTTCAGCTGGTCCAGGGTCTTGTTGGACTGCCGGATGTCTCCAATCAGGTGCCAGATACACTCATCGCAGTCTGTAGCCAGAGGCAGAGCAGCACATAAACCCTCTCATGCCCTCCAGACTGGGAGAGTCCAGTAAAGGTCAGACTGGCTGTGTCTGTGCTGTTTCACTACACTGTTTTTGGCTTTTACATGTAGAACTTAAACAGATCTAAATTATTTTGTGTAATTCATACAAAAGAATCTATGCTGTTTTCCCTCTTGTTGTTTCACTCATGTAGATACCCATGTTCATGTCACTAACTTAGGGCCCTATCATGACATTCAAGTGCATCGTCACTCTCAAAAGTCTCTTCAAATTTAGTAGGATGTCCAGTTCACATTGGGAGGGGTTTAGGTTATCAAGCGTGGAAGCGCGTAAAGCAACAAGGTGTTCCTAGTTTTTTTAATCAGTCATATGGGTGTGTTTGGGGCATAACATCACTTTAAACCAATGAGAATGACATCTGTCATTCCCTTTAACGGCGAAAAGCGCGATATGTCAAATAAATGCATCGGTATTTTGCCATTCAACGGCGCATTTGAAGGAGGCTGCTTGCGATGGCGGAGGCTGCTTGCGACTATGAAATAGTCATTCTTAAACCATGCATTACTAAAACCTAGCATAGCCTTCACGCATTTGCACTCGTCTATTATTTGAACTCATTGGCAAAGTGAAACTAACTTGACCAAGGTGTCAGTCAACGAAGACAGTTATATGCAGTTACGTTCACTATTGACTGACAATGGGTTACCGTCGAAAACATAGGCTGGAAAAAGCAACACTTACCTAATATTGCTCAAATGACTGAATAAAACAACATTTATCCTGCAGAGGTTGCTTATATCTGCATGACAGTGCGTCTTCAGCTGTGCTCCATCATTGTCTCTAGCCTCTCCCCTAATCACTTTTAACCATCATTACCAATTTGCAAATGATGGTGAATAACTACTCATCATGAGATGTACAGTATTTAAAGTAATATCTTTATTCTAATTATGTTTCCCATTGTAATCGTGCAATCTGTAATGCTTTGCATGGGCGATGCGCTGGTGTCGTTCATGAATGATAGAAAGGATGGTGTGTGCACCTGCCAATATGACTGTTGACATGCGCTCTTAAAATAGCATATGAACAACTTCGCCATTGACTTCTGACCAGGTTTAGGTGGTGTATGATAGCGATTTTTTTTAGACAGCAGCCAGACCCCTCCCTAGGTTGTTAATGTCACACCCCTGGGCGCAATGTTTAAAAAATAAACGTGCAAAATACCAAATTAAACTTTCCGCGGGTGAAAAACGAGTTTTACGCCATGCTGGTGCCCAAAATACAACCCTAGTCTTCTGGGATCACCTTGCCTTTTGTATTATTCCTATATAATGAATGGAAAAGGAATATTATGCTTCATCATTTGTCCTGAACACTAGCCTACTTTGAGGCTGATAGCTTTGTCAACTTTACTGGGCAGTGCTGGGCAGTGGTGTGCCATGCTGGCATGAACTGTGTTGTGTCTGTGCTCTCCTTCACTGTGGGCCGTGGCAAGTCTACTCACCGATGTTGCACTCGCTGACCTGAGAGGCTTCGGGCAGACACTCTCCTGTGTCCATGTCACAATGGCCACTGGTGCAGTCACACTCTGGAACACGCATCAGAGACACACAACACTCCATGAGGCTCTCTCCTGGCAGTGCTACAGCAGCTGGCCTGCGGGGCCGAACACAGCTGGGCTAACATGGTGCGCGGGTGCTGATGTCAGAGGAAGCGGTCCACTGCTAATCCCCACAACCGCCTCCAGGTGGCCGTCAGTAAGCGGATACCCCGGCTATGACATCAGCAGTGAGTGGGTGTGGGAATGGCAGACAGAGGAGCTCTCTTGAGAACGTGTTAGCACTTACAGTCAGATGGGCCTTATCTGTGCTGTGGGGCTACAGAGCATAGTCTGGATCACGACTGGAGGCCACTGTCTCACGACTCCTACGGGAGCATGATATGGGCCTGAGACCAAATTTTAATGATATGCCTAGAGTTTGTGTTTGGCATGTCCAATTTCATTTGACATTCATTCTGAAATTACTAGTGTATAAGGCACAGGACTAGTGTGTAAGGCACAGGAGTAGTGTGTAGGGCACAGGACTAGTGTGTAAGGCACAGGACTAGTGTATAAGGTACAGGACTAGTGTGTAAGGCACAGGACTAGTGTGTAGGGCACAGGACTAGTGTGTAAGGCACAGGACTAGTGTGTAAGGCACAGGAGTAGTGTGTAGGGCACAGGACTAGTGTGTACAGGAGTAGTGTGTACAGGAGTAGTGTGTAGGGCACCGGAGTAGTGTGTAGGGCACAGGAGTAGTGTGTACAGGAGTAGTGTGTAAGGCACAGGAGTAGTGTGTAGGGCACAGGACTAGTGTGTAAGGCACAGGACTAGTGTATAAGGTACAGGACTAGTGTGTAAGGCACAGGACTAGTGTGTAAGGCACAGGAGTAGTGTGTAGGGCACAGGAGTAGTGTGTACAGGAGTAGTGTGTACAGGAGTAGTGTGTAGGGCACCGGAGTAGTGTGTAGGGCACAGGAGTAGTGTGTAAGGCACAGGAGTAGTGTGTAAGGCACAGGAGTAGTGTGTAGGGCACAGGAGTAGTGTGTAAGGCACAGGAGTAGTGTGTAGGGCACAGGAGTAGTGTGTAAGGCACAGGAGTAGTGTGTACAGGAGTAGTGTGTAGGGCACAGGAGTAGTGTGTAAGGCACAGGAGTAGTGTGTACAGGAGTAGTGTGTATAGGAGTAGTGTGTAGGGCACAGGAGTAGTGTGTAGGGCACAGGAGTAGTGTGTAAGGCACAGGACTAGTGTGTAGGGCACAGGAGTAGTGTGTACAGGAGTAGTGTGTAAGGCACAAGAGTAGTGTGTAAGGCACAGGAGTAGTGTGTAAGGCACAGGAGTAGTGTGTACAGGAGTAGTGTGTAAGGCACAGGACTAGTGTGTAAGGCACAGGAGTAGTGTGTAGGGCACAGGACTAGTGTGTAAGGCACAGGACTAGTGTGTAAGGCACAGGAGTAGTGTGTAGGGCACAGGAGTAGTGTGTAAGGTGCTCACTCTTGCAGCCTGAGGAGCTGTAATCCCAGTGGCCTGGCAGGCAGCGCTCACAGTATCGGCCTCCGGCTCCAGGACGGCACTTGCAGCTGTGGGTGAGAGGGTGGCACGTGGGCTTGTGGGCAGCAAGAGCACACTCACACCGCCGGCAGCCCTGACAGCTGGAGAAGCCTGAGTGACCCTCCCTTGGGGAAGGGGGGGGGGTCATTAGGACATGGAGGTTGTGGAACCAATGGTGGAAACATATTCTCTGACTGTGATTACTTTCGGTTTGAGATTCTGTTTGTTGTTTGTTGAGTTGAAAATTAATCTCATTACCAGTAATAAACTGGATAGTCTGGATGGCAATGAATACAGAACTAATTGCTGGGTGAGGGTATGAAAGGTGAAGAAAACATTGAAGTTCAAAGTGATTGTTCTGAGGGCATGTTTGACACACTCTTACCTCACACTGGTCACACAACCTGCCGATGACCCCAGGCCTGCAGTGGCACACACCAGTGCGGTCATCACATGAGGCCGTGCCACACTTGTTACACTGACACTCTGAAAAGTACACAATAAACAAGCAGCTGGATATAATATACTGCACATAAATACATATCAATAAACTGTACAGAAAAACAAATGTGGTGATGTGGTTCAGAAATGAGTCACTGTTTCTACACTGTATTGAGCCTTGGAGATCACTATATCATCAGTCATTGCAAGCGCCTCTGATTTATTAATTACCACTATGTGGATACTGTTTTTAGAATTGATTTAGATTAAGTGTTAGTATAATTTGTAATTTTGTTATTTGTATTTTAGTATATTTTTATATATTGTATTAAGTGTTAGTATAATTTGTATTTTAGTAAATTTAGCATATTCTTTATCTTCTACTGTCCTTACTGCTTAGTTGTGTTTTTATATTATATACTTTAATTACTCTTCTGCTGTTAAAGAATGTGTTTGTGTTGTATGTATGCTGCTGAGACCTTGAATTTCCCCTGGGGATCAATAAAGTATCTATCTATCTATCTATCTATCTATCTATCCATCTATCTATCTATCTATTTACATCTCCAGATAATTCTACACGGTATTGAGCCTTGGAGATCACTATATTTACATCTCCAGATAACCCATGGAAAGATTTCCAAGTCCCTGTCCATGTTATGCTGACAGTAAACAAACCAACAATGACACCATGTTGCTATTCTTACTCTCCTGCTCGTGTGTTGGAGTTGCTGGGCTGGTTGTGATGCACAGTACTGTAGAGCTGCAAATGCCAGCTGGGAGCACACGGGCATGAGCGCCATCCTAACCACCCTGCAGCTCCAACTGTGTAAACAACCGCTGAATTTCCCTAACCTCTACCAACAGGGCTTAATATGCTCATAACACCAATTATAAATCTGGCATAGCCCAAAGAGCCTTTTGAAGCAAAGCTTGGGTATTACTGTATCCCCCTCGGTGACATGAGACTTTGTTTTCCACAGGCCTCCCTCAACAGCTCCTCAGCATGTGGAGAGTCATGTGAATGAGTATATCTAGCTGCGTCTCTGGCGTGTTTTCCAGCTGGCTAAACGTTGGCCCGAGGGCTGTGATGTCTAAATGTACTGTTGGCACGCACCCCTGCAGTCCTTGGCGTTGACGGCGTCCCCGTAGAAGCCAGGCGCACACCTCTCACAGTTGGCACCTGCAGTGTTTCCCCAGCAGTTGAGACACTGGCCCGTGACGTTGCTGCATTCGTTGAAGATCAGGTTGGGATCAGAGTTTCCATTGCAGTCGCACTTCTTGCAAGAGTCTCCTAGCTTCATAGGGTTCCCATAGTAACCTGGCGCACATCTGTTGAAGTGTATATTGGTGTTTACTGTTAGAACGTTTTTTAAACAGTGATATCGTTATAGTATATCACTAAATAATAAGAACACCTCCAGACCTTTTGAAGGACCCTGAAAGAAATAGCACTCTGACAACTTGAGAGATTAGGTTGTTGTTGCTCTTGGTGCAAATGAACACTATTTCATTGCATGGAAAGAAGTTGGCATAGAAGAGGATATTTGTTTATATTGTGGCCCTGGAGAGCAGTCTGGCCAGTGGTTGGTCAGCACCCACCTCTCACAACTGTGTCCAGCATAGCCTGGTTGGCACACGCAGCGCAGAAAACTCCCCCTCCGGTCACAGTACTCTGCGAAGCTGGCGAGACACACAGAGGAAGGAATTCTAGTCAAGTCTGGGCACCAAAACACTGCCACAACACACACCTCGTCTGCCTCTCGCTCCAACACTGAACCAGAATAAGATGACCCGGACCCTCATACCCCTGGTCACTTACTTGTTGGAGGGCATTGGGAGAGGGCAGGCACAGGCGGTGCACAAGTGACGACCATTGCGCGTGATCTCTGGCGTGAATCCATCCTCACAGCTTTCGCAGAACTCGCCAGTGGAGTGGTCTTTACAGGACTGTCGGGGGAATGAGAAACGCAAAAAGGGTGATACACAACAAAGCTTTGAACAACTTCATGTCCATGCCAACGCACGGTCCAACTCTTTGGCGGCCCTGGCGGGTAGGGCCCAAAGATGGCCGGTTCCATCCCTCACTGGTAGGAAAAGAGTGGGCAGGGGAAGTGGTTGAACATTGCTCGTCCACCTAACCCTTAACTGCTCCCTGGACGCCGCAGCAGTGACTGCCCACTGCTCTAGCTTTGTGCGTGTCCATGACTCACTGTGTGCTCTGCGTTGTTGCCCTTTTAAATTGACAAATGAAATTAACGCTGCCAGACAGCATCTAGCTTGTTTGTGTCGGAAAACAAGATTTATCTCCCAGATTGGTCTGATGGATGTGGACAATGTCAAGGCCACATCTAAGCCAGTTCAGTTCAGTCTGAGAAAAACACCTACTCTTTGTGCTTCCTGAGAATCAACCCTATGACGCTGCTGTTCTATGCCCTGTGCCCTAGCAGCAGAACTGAAACAAAACAAGACCTTAATCATTTCTTGACAAACCACCACATTCTTTGGCAGGCATTTCCCCTCCACAACGTTGCACAATGTGAGTCATCGCCACTGGAAAATCATAAGCAACTTGAATTTGGAGAGACTTACAATGCAGGTTCCAGTGATATCTTCACAGCTGTCCGCATGGCCTCTGCAGTTGCATGGCAAACAGTCCCCTCGCTCGCTTAGGAAGTTTCCCCTGGAGCATACCTGAGAAAGGTAATCAGACAGGGCAATCACAACCACAGCTACAAGTCATTTTCTCTTCCCTCCAAGATATGGAAAGTTGAAAGGAACTGTTAAACGGTCTTCTAAGTGAAACCAGGCTTTACAAAAAACTAACTTTCCCAAGAGCCTGTTTTGCCAAAGAGACATTATTCAATCATGTGCAAGTAATTTGGCTGAGCCACCACCTGGGTCCACTTTGCAAAAACTGGTTGGTGTGATTGAGATTTTTCTTGAGAACATGCTGTTTTAAAACTCTTCCCTCAGAACTCTACGCTTCATTTATTCAGAAGAGAGTTGCCATCAATAATGCTATTCTGATGTAGGGAAGCGTCAGAAGGCATCTTAACAATCAAATCTGGAGACCACTGGAGGGAATAACAGGATGAACACCTGTTCTGTCTGAAGCTTTTACTTCAAAGAGCACCATTTCCTCCCATTCAGCAGAGAACAGAAATAATCTGCTGGAGACTAGTAAACTGTACCCTGTGTTGTCAGTGAAAGAATTTGCGGCTCATTCCTTCACTACTGACTGGACTGCGATGCAAATTTGAAATTCTCATCCCACGGAGGCCCATTGTTCTGGTGTCGACTCCGAGCGCCACGGCTTCCCCACCCTGGCCATTAATTTATCAGTTGTTCATGGGCCGCTGGGTCCAGTGTGGTCCGTTCTCACACATTCCTGTGGGATGGGAACGCCGTGATTTACTCCAGAGAGGGCAGCGGAGCCAGAGCCCGGCCTTCCCAGCGAGTAAATTAGAAACACGCGCTGGACAACAAGGCTGTTTTCATGGTCAGAGGAGTGCTCTCTGGAAGCTCCCGCTGTGATTGTACCGAGCCACTGGTAGTAAACGGTGAGCAGACCTGTGCGTCTGCTCATCTGGTGTGCATCTGGACGCTAGCTCATAGACAGAGTGCTTATGCTCGGGGCCAATTATCATCCATGAGGTGCTGTCACCAGTTCTTTTTTCATGAGTGTTTTGGGGAAGGAAGAAGTCAATTACAGGTCAACCCAATTCAAACCAAAAACAGTATGCACTTCTCTGAAACAGTATCAGACACTAACACAAAGAATGAGGTAACTCTAGAGAGTGAACTGTAGTGGATTTAGTATTAATTGTGTCATTTATTCTAAAGACAGTTAGAGTTTTTGTTTATAGTGTGGTATAATGAAGCATATGAAATACATGACTACCACAGGCCTGTCTGTGTACATCTCAAAGTGACCAACAGCTGGACAGTGTATACACTGGGGACCCTCAGAGCATGGAATCGTGGGAAGTTGGAGCAGATGTTTCAGCTGTGTGATTACTACATGCAAACGTCGGCGAGGAAATCTGTAAAATGCTTAGAGTCCAGAATGCCTTCTAAGCATAAGAGTTATTGCTGTCTGATTAGGAGCATGTGAAAGCACATCCCATGTTCACTTCTCTGATTCTGAAACCAGATGATACTAAACGCTTTTTTATTTTCACCATCCCAGCTGACTGCAGCCTAATGTTCACTTCACAGACAACAATAAAGTTCAGTGAGACCAATGCATGGGACTCGAGGCCGTCAGTCAGTTATTTCTGACCAGTTCAAAGTGTTCCCGTTACTGTAGAGAACAAAGCGCACATTCAGGGTCCTGGACAGGGCAGCTCTCTGTCCGACACGCTGCATTTCCTAAAGACGATGTCATCGTGTTCCACTCCAACATTGAGCTGCACAGAATAGCCCTTGTTGATCCCAGGCCGATGGTGTTGGAGGTGAAATGTTTTAAAGCAGAGCCCCATTCATCTAGTCTCTGGAGATAAGGGCTCTGGAGCGGGCCGCAGAAAGCTCAGAGAGCCGTCTCTGGACTGTGAAACTGACCAAAGTCAACACAAGCCAGACACAAACCAGTGCTGTGAGCACTGTACATGACTTTCACTCAGCGTTGAGAGAGAGAGAGAGAGAGAGAGAGAGAGAGAGAAAGAGGGGCACTGCTGTCTGCCTCCTGAACAACCCCCACCTCTGACAATGAGTGCTGGACATCTTGTTTACATTGGCCGTGGTGCATAGGGGTTCAGACACGGGTTTACTGCCACCATTTCAGCACTCCAGTGGAGAGGCCGGCCGGGGAGTGGGAGAGGAAGCCCTCCTGTTTGTTTCTCCATTCCACAGCCTGGCCCAAAACACTAGCGCAGGTCATGAGAATCCGGCTCTTATCCACTCACAAACACACACGCTCTCACTGCATGTCCGCTTGCGCGTGGGAGCTCTCTGTCATAGCCAACTGAAAACTGGGAAGTTCACAATAACTAAATGAAATCTGGACCATAAACAAAGCCCTTCACAGGTCAATCTCAGGTCAAGGCTATTACTGTATGTTGCAACTATGTTATAGCTTTTGAAACGTCACTTTCTTCTTAAGGGTGTACATGACAACACTCTTCAATCACACCCTCTAAGAGAGCCATTAGCAGCGCTTATCAGCAAGTCCTCCATGAACTCCCCAGCTCACACACACACACACACACACACACACACACACACACACACACACACACACACACACACACACACACACACACACACACACACACACACACCCCTCTGCTTCTCATGATCTCTGTAGCCACTGCCATGCACAACAGTGCCGCTCAACACCAAGCAGCCGGTGTGTGTTTGGGCGTTGGCGCAGCCAAAGAGCTCAGCCTCTGCCACAGGACGAGCCTCATCTGGGGCTCAGGGCAGAATCAGCCAACACTGACCTAGCACAGGGTACTCTGCAACTACAGCTGCTGCTAGAGAGAGTAGCTGGAACAGGGAACTCCATGGAGGGAGGGAGAGAAAGAGTGAGAGAAGGAGAGAGGAACAGGCAAAGTAGAATATCTTTTGCTTTCTGTGCAGTGAGGTACCACATCACATCAAGAAAACAGCTTACACTTAAGGTCTTTCTTTTGCTCAGACTAATGGCATGGTATACAGTAATCACATCAGAATGTCAAAATCTTAGTAAGTTAGTGTCTAAATCAGAAATAATGGGATACGTGCCATACGTGCTGACAGTTCACAAAGCTCTTTTCCATGCAAAGCAGTGCTTAGAACTTCAGCCATGCAGAGTAATGAGGAGAACTAAGCAGACTTACTTTGAGCACTGTGTTCCGTTCCTCCCAGAAAACACATCGGACACTTCCTGAGAGGATGGAGAGGAGGCATAGGACGGGCAGTATTCTTCTAGCAGCCATTTCCTCTATGTGTGTGTGTGTTTGCAGCAGGGTGCTGCTCTCTCTCCCTGCCCTGGCTAGTCTCGTGGGCTGGTCTCTCTGGGATGCAGAGAGCTCGCTGTGCTCTGCTGGTTCTGTTGCATTAGTGTTCCCTCTGACTTCCAGATGCGGCGGCGGACACACACTTGCCCAGCCCAGCCCAGCCCAGCCCAGCCCAGCCCAGAGTTCCCTCACACACACACTGTATGGACTTCCTTCTGCTGGCCCTCCCCCCTTTGCGCTCCCGTCCACCCCAGCGCGCCCCCCTCAGTGCGGCGAACCCTGCCCCCCCTCTCCCCTCAGTGCGGCGAACCCTGCCCCTTCCCAGAGCCCGAGCCCTAAATCGCATGCAGCTGGAGGGAGCTCAGCCCAGAGAGGACGCAGAGGCTGGAAAAAGTCCAACAGAAAGAGAAATAAGGAAAAAAAGAAATGATTAAAAAGTCCTCTGAGAGAGTGTTCCCCTTGGATTTGCAGTCAGCGGTCTGGTTGTGTTCTTGTGTAGGATGTGTCAAAGTGTGAGCTGAGCAGCCATCCTCTCTCTTTCTCTCTCGCTCACTCTCTCGTAGCACCCTTTCACCTTACCCAGCGGACATCCCTGCCCCCCCCGCCCTCCACTGCAAAGCTTAGTCTGCGCCGCGAGCAAAAAAAAGAAACAAATTCTCAGCTGCCCACCACCCCAACCCCTACCCCCCACCCTCCACCCCAGCCATCCGTGCAACTCTCCAGCTCCACCATTCACCACTAGCCTGGTTTGTTTTCTTAGGTCATGCTCTCAAAGAAGGTGCTACATTTATGAAAACCCTGTTAGGTACTAGATCTTTAAGTACAAGACACAGAAAGTACAAGACTCAGCACAGAAAGACAACTATCATTTATGTAAAAAAATAAAAGTTTGTGTGTGTGTGTGTGCACGTGACAATGCTCATGCATAAACACATGACTGTAAGGACTGTCTCTGAGGTCCTCCATTAGATTATATGTGGATGAGCTTCTTTGCTGCGGCCTACAAAGGACATGTTGTTAGCAGGCCAAATGCGTCTGAGTTATGCACCTCTCGTCCCTGAGACCATGTGGAAGTTATATGTCTCAGATGACCAATAAACAAGTCGTCACATTCCTGTGATGCATGTTATGATGTCATTTGAAGGCTGGAGAGGAACAAGATAAAAAAAACGTACAAACCCAGAAATGTTTACTCCACAATGTTTTTGTCTCAAAAGCAACCACTGGTACCCATGTGAATCCTGCCCTGTTCTGCCCCCCTATCCTCCACACCTCCAGAGTGGCTCTGAGACCAAGTTCTGTGTTTTACAGTTTTGTCATGAGCAGGCAGTAACTTCCATCAGACACACAGACAGAGGGCTGTTCTGCTTGGGTGAGCAGTATGCAAACACAGTGGGCTGAGTGGGGAGTGGAGCTGGGCTAGTCTGTCGGCAGCGCTCCACGTTAAAGCCCCTCATTTGCATCAGGGCACATCAACACTCCCTGCAGCCCTGTTCAAATTGGCGGAAGACTGAGTGATAGCCACACACACATGCACTCTTTTACACTCTTTGTCTTTTTCACACGCACGCACGCACACACACACAAAAAAAACACACACACACACACACACACACACACACACACACTGTAAACTTGACCAACATTTTAAAGTCATTCACTGTCAGAAAGTGTATTTCCTTCTTGGTCTTTCAAGTTGAGACTGAAGCAGATTTACTGTTCCTTGGGTCCCTTTCAAAGTGTGGGAGGAACAGTCACAGTGAAGGCATTCATCTGACCAAGACTTTTACCCCCACTCTTCACTCTTCCCCTCCACCAGCCCCACCTTGCCTGTGGCCTTGGCAGAGAACAATGCTGTGCCCTGGTGAACGCCATGGCACTGTCGTCACAATGGTGCGAGGGAGGGGAGGCTAAAGCACAGTTCCGTCCCACACTCCCTCTAGGCAAGCCGCTCACTTACTGCCCATAGTACGTCCTCCTGAGGCGCAGCTTGGAATTCTCACACTCCGTGATTAATGGTCGAGTGCTTATCAGCCTTCCCTTTGAAATGTTCTAAACACATAAGATAACAGTCATCCATGAGGAAATGTACAGTATAGTCCAAAAATGCAAATGCATACATCAAAAAGCCAGTTAGACTCAGCATGGCATGTACTAGTATGTATCATGCACAAATTGCAACTAGCTCAAGGCTAATCATCTGTTCACTAATGAGTAACTAACGAACACACTAACAGGTGAGTTCATTTCTGTTTTCATGCATGTTTTCACACTGAAGAAAGCACACTCTTCAGGTGTTTTTTACACCTTTTCCACATGTTTAATTGTAAAAGGAATGTAACTATTGGGATGAATTTGTAAATCTCTTTGAAATTGTGAGTATGTGTGAGATGTGTGAGGTCCAGTGGTCATACTGGCAGTTAGAGTTTGCACATAGCATTAATAACCAGTTCCTAGTATTGCTTCTGATGCGTCTGACATTTTGATTCATTTGGACATTGTGATTCATACACATTTCGGTTTTGCCCTCACATGAACCTCTCTGGCGAGTTTATATTTAATATTTGACTCACCATGCTAGCTAAACTTGTTCTCCTTTATATGTAGTAGTTCCCATGGATTTATTTATTTTTTCTATCAATGGAATCTGAAGTAATGGCGCCTGTGAAAGTGGACTTGAGAGAGTGCTAATTTCACATTTGCTTAACCTCTGGAAAAGGCTACGCACACCACCCAGAGCAGCAGAGGACCAAGGCCAGCCTGAGAGCTGCTGTAATTAAAATGGAGGTCGGTTTGTTATGATTGCGGTCGTATTGCTCCCCGCCAGAGCGCTCGGTCACTCAGGGAGGGTAAAAGGGGCAGTGCTCCGTCTCACAGTGGGGGTGTATGAATGCTGACCTCCCCACCCCTCTGATTCACTCTTCACCTCAAGGACAGACAGCTCACCCCAGGGCTCTGGGTCCGTCTTACATGGCCTTCTTGGGTCAGTGGAGTGTGGTGTCCATTTCAGTGAGTTGAACCCCATAGGTCATACATCATATAACACTCTTTTCTGAAAGAATAGAAACAGATAGGGACAATAGCAAGACAAGAAACAGTATTTGTCAATGAGGGTATCAACAGGAACACCGCATTTTGATTTAAATATGCCATGTTTGTAGTTTAGATCAATTCAGCCATTTTGACATGTGTTACATGATATCACTAGTGGTTTTAGTGGCTATGTCTGTTGCCTGTAGCTGTCCCAGCCATTTCCGGGGATCATGCCCTATGATATCTGACACCATGGGGTTTTGTGTCGTGTGTACTCTATGTTTGAATCCTCTCAACCACACATTCCTCGTGCCAGCACTGTTGATGTTGTGGGTTTGTACATGTAAACCAATGGTTGGAGGTTGCACAAGAGTTAACTGGACAAGGGTAAGATGCTTTTGAATAAATTCATATGGGTTCAACCCATAGTCATGCCAGGGAAAAGTAAAAGCTTTAAAGAATCAAATAGACGGAATTGTAAGAATAAGTCGTGTTTAAAGGGGCTTGTAAAAACTAAACAGTATGCCTATCAGTGCACAGGAGCTGGACATGGAAAACGTTCCTAATAGAGGTAATGGAACTCACTGCTGCAGTGTCTAGAAGTCCCAGATGGTGCAGTAGCACTTAAACAGCCAATTGACTTATTTATATGATAGGAATGTTTAGTTCATTGGGTCCAAAAGCACAGATGCAGTCCCACCCAGCTTGTGCACAGACCCAACTGTGAGGAGAATATTTCTCCCCTACATTGCAGCACTCAGCAGGAACTTTGTTTGGAGTCACACATAAACATTCAGGGTGGTGTTGCTCCTTTTCACATGATGGCCGTGGGTGTAGTTGAAGAATAACGTCTATAAAGTTACACCTTAATTTATATACAAGCAGGACGACATGCTGGCTCATAAAACAGGATCCTTTAGCAGAGCTGAGACATGGGAGAATTTGATCTGCTCAGTTGAGATATGACTTTCCCCCAGGGTATACCTTCTCCTCTCCTGCTATAGAGGGGAAAGAATGCTATTTATTGTGCATTTTATAGTTTGTTATGCTCTAACTCTATTTGTGCATCGCGGCCCCTACAGGGAATCAGGACTTGAGGAGAAGAGAGGAAGTGGGACTGAGAGAGAGAGGGAGAGAGAGAGAGAGAGAGAGAACGCTGATGTGAACCAGATGTGGAGAGAGTTTCACATAAGAGAGAGAGAGAGAGACTTTAACAGAAGGGAGGGAGTGCGCAGTAGGAAAATGAATGTTGATATCTACTGAAAAAACCACCCACACAAAATACTTTGAGATGTAATCAAGGCATGACTTCAGCTAACTCTGACACAAACTCTGATACAAACTGTGCATTGTGAAATGTGTTCTGAATGCTGTAGGTCCTTATAGTAGCTTGTAGTTTTCTGTGAAGAGGTGTATCCACCCTCTGATAAACATCTGGAGAGTATGTTTTATTTAGACTAGCCTGGCTTTCTCCAGCCTGCTGATAGTCCAGATGAAGGGTGCCAGGCGAAGGCCATACGAGTGCCCAGGGGCAAACAGCAGCATCTCGTACATCATCAGCTGAGTGCCCAGAGCTATAGGGTCTGTGTAATTCTACAGAAGGTCCCTGAGGCTAAATGAGAAGAGCAGCAGTAGTGGCTTAGACAGCTGGGGAATGTTCCTCTCCATCCGGCGGTTCCGGAGTTGGGCCTGATGCAGCCTCTGTTGTACGCAGCTGCTGTGGCTGAGCCTCCTAATCACAGGAGTCACTGAGGCCCTGAAAGATGATCTCTCCCCGTGTGTGTGTGTGTTTGTGTGTGTGTGTACCCCACATGAAGAGGCTGCTCTCCTTACTCTGCCTGTGTTATGGCAAACGTCCCTATTAGCTCACATGTAGCCTGGCAAGGCCAGGCCAAATAATTAGCCTAATGTTGTTGCATCAGCACATGTGAATGTGCACAACCGCACACCAGTTTGGTAGCTGTAGCAAGGAGGACACCTTGTGGCTGGGACCAGTTGCCATGGGAAAGATGACAATTATACATTAGAAGACCATGTAACAGCTCCATGCTGTAAAGGCTGTATCATACCTCAGTTATAGCACAACTGCTGTGTTATCAGGAGGAGTGTCAAAGCACAGATGGTGTTCACCCTGAACACCCTCGAAACAGGAGATGGAGGGAAATGGGTGGTGGGAGGGAGACCACCAGCATGCGATTACCACCGTAATCTCATCTGTGGTAGTCTGGAGACAAGCACAAACATACAGAGCGCCGGCTCCCATCGTGTGAACCACACAAGCTGATCCTGTTATCAGTGGCTCAAGCTGAACATGACAAGTTTAATATGTTCTCCATGACCCCTGCGCCCGCTAAAGCTGGGTATGGAGGCTAAAGACACCAGGGAAAACAAGACAGAGAGGGAGAGAGAGAGAGAAAGAGAGAGAGAGAGATACAGAGAAGGCATGAGGGTAGGTCTGTGGGAGGTACCCAATGTACGGTAGGCCTACCGTATGTGAACTGTGGACTGCAGGCATGTATGAAGTACGGCCATGTTTTTAGTTTCCTTTGTCGTTTTGATATAACAGCCAAGCTAGCGAAGCCTAACGACTGTCTGCAGTGCACGTGAAGTCTCATCCAGCCAATCACAGATGGAGATCTCTAGCTTTTGAAGTCTCATCTCTCCACACCAAAATTCAAATGTCTCCTGTCTCACGCACCAGTAGCGGCTCACTGGGGCATTGCATGGCAGTGGTTACTACCCTGCTGGGTAAAAATGATGTAATGGAATGCAACACTGAGGTTTAAGGGAATTCATATAGGAATGCAAGCTAACTAGGTCACACCCAGAGCATGTATTAGTCACACGTGTGGAAAAGTGGTAGAAGCGAGTTTGTTGTTATGGTAAAGCGACCTGAACATAGCTCAGAGAGTGCCCCCTAGTGTCGGGATATAACAATGACGTGATAGCGCTGACAAATATTTGAAAGTATGAGGGATACTCAATTTACACATTGTAGTGTAAGAAAAAGAGTATTTGATAGAAGAACTTGGGAAATTCATGTTTCAATTTCAATTTTTAATTTTGATTGGCAATCATGATAAAGATGAGGTAGCACAGGATATTTCTGAAATGATTCAAAATGACAAGTAAAATAATAAATCAAGAAGTTGTCAGATGGTACAGTATCTTCCTCTAAATTCAAGTTCAGTCCACCAGTTATGGTGTTCATAAAGAGCACTGTGAATGGCAATGCCTGCAGTGATGAACACAGCAATTCTCTTTTAAAGACCCAAGAGAGGACTTCCTATCTTTTCTCCAACCTATATGAACATGGAACATGGCTTTTCATTCAGACCTTCAACATCTCAGCTCCATGAGGACATGCAGTATACTTGCAGTCTTTAGGGACCATGTAAAAACAGGTGGATACACTAAGCATGCACACAGATAGTATAGTTAGCTATGCTGTGTACACAGATATAGTATAGTTAGCTATGCTGTGTACACAGATATAGTTAGCTATGTTGTGTGACGGAGAGGAAGCTCTGAGCTCTAGGCTATGGGTAGCACATACACCAGTAAAAGGCCATCGT
Source organism: Alosa alosa (assembly GCF_017589495.1). Lineage (NCBI taxonomy): Eukaryota > Metazoa > Chordata > Actinopteri > Clupeiformes > Clupeidae > Alosa > Alosa alosa. The sequence goes on along the minus strand of NC_063196.1, from coordinate 3,349,473 downwards.
ACCTTATATCAAAAGGCATTTCAAGTCCAAACACTGCCTAAATAATATATTTACACTTGGAAGCAGGAGAAAGTGGGAGGTTCGAAAACAAGCCAGAGTTCCTCACTGTTTGCTCTCACACACATACACTGTTCTACTGGACTTATATGAACTTGCCAAACTACTCACATCTGAGGCATCTTGATTAGATTTAGTCAAAATTAGACAGGGATACCTTCAAAGAGAACCAAATGACACATGACATTCATTTGCATCATGAGCCTGAAGCAACAGGAATCATCCCTCAGTGCTTGACATGATCAAACTGTCTGCGCCCACCAGTGGGAGGTCAGGTGACTGATCATGTCCCATATCTGATCAGGCTGGATGAGAGCTGCCACTGCACCCTGGACCTGTCAGTTCCTGCGCCCCCCATACACAGACATTTCTGATGGAGGGAAAAAATGTTTCCTCCACTTTCCGCATTCTTTGAAGAAAGGTCAGCCAGAGAGTAATTCAGTTCAGGCCCCTCTTGTCAAATGAATGAACATGCCACAGAGGCACTGCTGGGAGAAGAGTGGAACGTCCCTTAAAGGTGCTCTAAACGATGCTGGGTAACGTCACTTCTGTTGACTTTCAAACAAAACAGAGAGCTAGCTCGCTACTTCCTCCCCCTCCCTCCCCCTCCCTCCCGTGCAATTGAAACTCCTAAACGTGCATCTCGTCTGTGATTTGCTGGAACAGTTTGTTATGTTTTCATGGGCTAGGTTTGCCCTGGTTGTTGTTGTTGCCGTTCTTAGAGCCTGGGCTGTCCACAGAGATCGCGTTTTTTTACAGTGTATTCTGGACACAGACAGCTAGCGGTTGGTTAGGAGATGTTTGCAGTAAGTGACATAAAATGTTTTAGCCTAAAAAACACGTGGCATCGCTTAGAGCACCTTTAACTTTTTACCCACATCACCATTAGTCATTCCAACACTTGCTGTGAGATATTATTGCATGTGTGCCTCTGGTGATAGTATCATAGCTATTTATATATCAGGCTACCTTAAAGTAGTGTGTGTTATGTATGACAATTATACTCTGAAATAGCATGCTCATTTACATAATTAAATTTATAGTATAATATGATGTAATACAATATAATGTAATGTCTTTTCCATGCAGGCTCACAGATATGAAGGGAAAAGATTTTCTGAAATTGCTGAGCGATTATTGGCAGAAGGAAGTCCTATTTTCCATCATCTCTGAGGTATTTTTTCCACCCCAGTAATCATCCTGCCCTGGCTGTGAAGCAGGCCCATATTAAACAGACCTCTCTGCATGCATGCCATATCCCATAGCATACATTATAAACTAAATGTTCTCATTAGGGGGACGTATGCACACAGGCCAGAATGCAAGCTACTCCACTCCACACATTATCACATCAAATATTAATGAATAGCAGCGCTTACTGGCATGTTTAAAAATAAAGCATGGCCTGGCATATTCTCTCTCTCTCTCTCTCTCTCTCTCTCTCTCTCTCTCTCTCTCTCTTTCTCTCACACTCTCTTTCTCTTCAACTAGTTCATACATTTTTCTTATTCTGTATTGTATTGCTGAACAGTCTGTTTTCGTTGTTTTAAATAATGTGTATCTTGTTTAGGGTAATACAATTGCTAGGCTGATACATATAGTCTATACATACACAGCTTATCCACAGAAATATTGTATTCAAGTTGAGTTGAAGTGTAGGTTGTTGGGTTCCATAAAAACTAAGTTGGCCTGTGGACTGCACTTCTCTAGTTTAGCATTCCATTTGTCTGCACATGTATTCTGAGTTGTTGAGTTAACCACCACACCGACATATTACTCATTAAAGATTTAATCAACAAGCCCATTAAATCCCTGTCATTTGTATTCTCACAGTTCAAATCAACACGGCAATCTATTACTTCCAATTTGGTGCTAATATACATGGCAGACATCTAATCTCATCTGCGTGTCCCTCCCCTGGCGCCGCTTCATCAGACAAATAGCCGGGCCTGGACTCATCAGCCTGAGCGCACCCTGCAGTGATGTGCGTCTCTCTGGCCACTGCAGACAGTGGTGTGTCTGCCCCACATATTCCCACCAGCCTGCAGTGGCCACTCAGACACTCTAGGTGGCAGCGCTGCTCTCGCTTTCACTTGCTCGCCCATGGCGGTGGCGTCCAGAGTGCAAGGCTTTCTGATGGAGAAAGAAGGAGCCTTTCTCCATCTATTGTTTCCCACTTGCTGCAGCATGGGACCCCTGCCAGCAACCCACCCCTAAAAAAGAGCTAACATATTCTGAATGGCTAAGAATCCTATTTTTCCAACATTACTCACGGTAAAAACCTGGGCAGCAGCACTGCTGGTTCAGCAAAGGGCAGCACATGATGTCTGGTAATATAGGCACATTATATTACCATTACACCGGAGCATTAATAAACCCAGACCTCATGAATGGAGTCGGAAATTGCTTGGCAAACACCACTGCCTTGCCGTGGACAGAGCAAATTCATCTGCACGCCTGGCACAAATGGCTTGTTAGAAATGTGCTCCTGCGTGTCAGAAGTGAAGGATTTAGCAGAACAGATGCACTAACAGTGTATGGCGCTCTGTAGAAACTGCCATCAAAGGAACCTCAGGAGGAACCTTAAGTAACCATGACCAATTTGCGGAAATATTTCAAGCAACCAATTGTATGAAGGCTTGTAAGTGTGATGTTTCATCTGCTGCCCGCCACACATGCTCCTCTCTGCTCCCACAACCCCCCACAACTGTAAGGAAGTGACATCAGTGACAGAGAGGGCCCATGAGAGAGCCCATGCAAGGAAGTGACATCAGTGACAGAGAGGGCCCATGAGAGAGCCCATGCTGCCACTGCGCAGGCAGTTGGCACGCAATTTGCACTTTGATCACGCCGGAGCGCCGCGACTGCACCAGAGCTGCCACTCCACCCCGCGTCCTTCGCAGTAAATCAGCGCTCCGGCCCGCCACACACACAGAACTGTCTGGAGATTTGCTCCGGCTGTCTGTGTGTGACGTCACGTAATGACAAATACATATTTTATTGTCACTCCCGTCCAATTCCAGCCGTGCCACCGCAGAGGCCAGCAGAGGGAAGGTCAGGGTTGGGGCGAGAGGAGAGGCGGCCATGACGAATGGCGGAGCATATCATATGAATTGCTGATGTGTTTCATCAATCATGTCTGCACAGATATGTTTGGAGATTCGTTAGAGGAGGAGGAGGATGAGGAGGAAGAGGGGAGAGAAACAACAAACATCAGCAAGAAAGAGGGAAAAAAGTCAATATGAGATGCAGTGAGGCGCACCCACCCAAAACAAACCCAGGCTTGTGTACGTGTTCATTTCCTGCATCAGACATGCACGCACAGATTACATCTCCTCCAGCATGTCCCCTCCCCACTCACTGGCACAGAGGGGGAATACTGATCAGGACGGAGAAACCCTGCCCTGTCCTGCCCTGTCACAACACACACACACACACACACACACACACACACACACACACACACACACACACACACACACACACACACACACAAACACACACACATTCTTTCAATGTTCTTCTCTGTCTCTTTATCTCTGCTTCTTGTTATAACTCTCCCTTTCTCTCTCTCTCTCTCTCTCTCTCTCTCTCTCTCTCTCAAATTCAAATTCAAAACCCTTTATTGGCATGACAATTCGTGAAGAAGTGTTGCCAAAGCATACAGTGTCTAGAACTCAAGACTAAATAACAGTCATAAAACAAAATCTGTGAATATATGTAACACATATAATACATCTCTCTCTGACACACACACACAAACACACACACACGCACATGCACACACACACGCACACACACATACACACACACACAACAACACAACAGTGCCTACTGTATATGTAAGACTTCTATGTGTCTGCTGGTGTCCCTATATGCCTGCTGAGTTCCTCTGCGCCCCTGGTCCAGGTGAGAGCTGGCGTACGTACAGCAGTGTGGCCCTGGTCCAGGTGAGAGCTGGCGTGACGTACGTACAGCAGTATGCGCGGCCCACACCAGTTACAGCAGGCTCCTCATTACAGCCCAGAGCAGCACAGCAGAGCAGAGAGCAGATGACACAGAGGAGGGCAAAGCATCGGGTCTGATGAACCACTTTGTCTGCCGCTTGAAATATTGTCTGTTGTGATGTGTCTGTGCAGCATAGCAAGAGACATCAAAGTCCGATTCAATTAACCAGACCTGATTCACAAAGCACGGGCCCTGCTTTGAATAGCCCATGCAGCGCTGAGGCTAGCCAATCCACTCGGCTTATTGGTGAAAAGCGAGAGGTGAGTATCCCTTTCACACAGGACAAAGTCTGAGTCTGCCGAGACTTCCAGAGGGAGCAGTTACAGTAGGTCACCACCGCTGAGCTCCCAGCAGGCTCTCACCGACAACAACAGCCCAGTACCAGAGTGCGCCAGGGGCAGCGGGAGCGGGAGTGGACCGAGCGTGGACCGAGCGCGGTGCTACTGACCGAGGATGAACGGCAGAAACTTGGGACTGATGATATCTCTCTTTGTCTCCGCACACACTCTTCGGTGAGAGCAACGGCAGCGAGTGCTGGTTGATCTGATGATTTAGTGATTCCCCCTCCCCTCTAGATGAGCCCCCCCCCTTTTTCCCTGCTATGTGCCAGTCCTGTCCACCATCTTGTTTTTCGCCCTGGAGTTCTAGTCGTGTAACGAGACACTTTGTGAAAATACATAGCAGGCGTTTATTCATGCAGTGTTGACATTATTAAGAAACATCAACAAAATATGCAGCTTAGTGCTTTATGAAACCATTATTCAATTAAATATGTTTTGAAAGGATGCCAGATGCACTAAAGCCCTGCTGCTTTTGGTTTGGCAAGCCTTTTCACTGCTTGTTAATGACTGTGAGTGTGTGTATGTGCATGTGTGTTGATGTGTGTGTGTAAAGAGGCAAAGAGCTGCCCTGTGCTGACTGCAATATACCTCTGTGTTTCCCCTTGGTCCACATTCTCCTGCTAATCAAGGCAACTACAGTGTCAGACTGAATGGGAATGTGCTATATACCATGTGGACCATAGAGGCTATACCATGAGAATGATATACTAATACTACCATGTACAGTTCTAGCATTCAAAAGGACATGCACTTTGTCAATATTTCTCTCTCTCTCTCGCTCTCCCATTCTCTCTCTCTCACACACACACACACACAGATACACACAGCACACACACCACTCACACAAACATTTTTTTAAAATCTGAATCACAGGCCTCGATGTGTTGTCTTGTGGCTTCTGTGTGTGTGTGTGCGTGTGTGTGTGTGTGAGGCCTGGACTCTGCACATAAAGGCGTTGCGTGTGACATTGTGCAGCAGCTGGATGTGAGGCCTGGAGCTGTGCAGTGCTCCGTGGGCCGCCCTCCTACGTTAGAGCCAGATTAAGACGGCCACAGCTGTTGCCTATTACCACACTTGAGCTTTGAGATGTTCAACTGCCGCATGCTAGAGAGATTTTAATTAAGCATAAAAAAGCCAAATGACCTTTTCTGCAAAGCCGACAGAAATGCCACCTTAAATGGCTTTAGGGGCAGTTTGAAGATTGCATTTCTTATTTTTTAGCTCTTTTTTGCCAACAGCTACAGGTAGAAAACCTGCCAAACCACTCTTTGACACTTTGAATGAGTCCCTCATCACTCAGGTGGACTAATGTATCATCACAACCCATAAATCATGTCTTTGCCGCATGTCTTTTCCATCCAGTGATCCCTGATCCGACCACAGAATGTGAAGGACTCAAACTCAAACTCAAACAATTTTAGCAGCGATCCTGTCATGGCAGCGCTCCAACCGGTTCCACTTGTGATTAGCTGCTGTAAAGGGCTCCTGCTACAAGCAATTCCCCTGCTCAGTGCCCTACTAATGGGATTATTCTTTAACCACAGCTAGATAAGCTGGATTCCCCCATCACTTGTGGCTGGAGGGTGGGTGGAGGTTATTATCGCTCACTGGAGTAAGAAATGGAGAGGTGGGACTGGGGCGCGGAAAGATGGACAGTGATTACGTCCGATTAGGCGCCCTGGTACTGGGACTTTGTCATCAGAAGTTGACCATAACAACTGGAATGATCATTGACAGGACGGAAATAGTTAATCAAATAGGCTTTTCCTTAAGTGCTCAAATGCAATTGAAGAGTTAAAGGGAGAAATTATGTTCAGGAAACAAGTAACAAGTATCCTCAAATAGAACTACATTCCACACAATCTGTTTTATAGTAAGATTATGTAATGCTTGTATTACAGTCTACACTGGCCAAAGCAAACACAGGAGATTACAATCTTTGCTGTATTGTTAACAAAAGCATTTATTGTGTTTTGTGTTTGGATCCTCTGTGCGGTTCAGCTCTGCTGGTTTGTAGGCGTTACTCTTCTGTTGGCTTCCTTCCCCACACACCCTCATTCTTGCCAATCATCAACCTACACAAATAGCAATATCAGTGCAGATCCACACACTCATACTCGCCAGCATGGGAAAATGGTGAAAATGAAGAAAACCTACACAGAATTTGTCAACCTACACAAATAGCAATATCAGTGCAGATCCAGAGCCACTCCTCGTATGTCAGACACAAGCCTCTCTGAGAGCAGTTACAGAAGCAGAAGAACACCGGTTGGCACCACGGCCCGCTCTGGCGGAGAATCCTCACCCCTGGCAGTGGGCAGTGCTGCTGATGCCCTTCAGCAGGAAGGTGTTTGGCATGACTGGCGCGGTGGTGTGGGTGCGAGGGCACGGAGGGGCGCGGGCGAGGGCACGAGCAGGCCAGACCCAAATGGGAAGAAAGAGTGGTCAGAGCGGTGGGCCAGCTGCTGGCGCTTGGCCTCCGCAGAACCCCGGCGAACAGCAGGGCCTCAGTGTCAGCACAGATAACACAGTCTCCCCGCCTCACCACTCACACTGGCCGCCCGCCAGCCACAGCTGAGGGTGTGTGTGTGTGTGTGTGTGTGTGTGTGTGTGTGTGTGTGTGTGTGTGTGTGTATGGGGGTGCATGAGCGGAGCTGCTCAGACCCCCTTAGCCCATCTGCTTCCTACCCCGCCTGACCTTGGAGGTGCCCTTCCAGTGCGCTCTGAGGCCTGGAACGACTGCAGAGCGGCCGTGTGTGGAGCCAAGAGGCCGAGCAGGGAAAGTGTTTTTGTGTCTGTCTGTGTGTGTGTGTGTGTGTGTGTGTGTGTGTGTGTGTGTGTGTGTGTGTGTGTGTGTGTGTGTGTGTGTGTGTGTATATCTGTGTGTGTGTGTGTGTGTGTGTGTGTATCTGTGTGTGTGTGTGTGTGTGTGTGTGTGTGTGTGTGTGTGTGTGTGTGTATCTGTGTGTGTGTGTGTGTGTGTGTATGTGTGTGTGCATGCTGCAGCTGATACAGTTTATGTTTGTTATCAGTGTGGAGAGGATGTTGGGGATCTGGATGATTCACGTTGGCCTGTGTGGTATTTCAGCATCATCGGGGATGTCTTGGTTTGGAGCAGTTCCACCGTCTCTAATCTGAGGGGGTTTTAACGATGAAGTGGAGAAGGAGATTGCCCTGTAATGGCTGCCACGTCACAGGGGCTGACGGGCAGAAATGCATCTATTGATCTAAAGTAATAAAAACGCCAGGAGCTTCACCGCCCGCCTGCCAATCACAGAGCCGCGCAGACGAGCAAACATGAGCCCCACGCCTGTCTCGCCGGAGTCCCCTTCTGCAAGAGGAAGCTCATCAGGGGCACGGCCGGCTGCTGCACCACTGAGTGAGAGGGACAAAAAGCAGTTGCGTTTGGAAGAGAAGAAAAAGGGAAGGAGGGGAGGGGCTGTGACCGAGAGGCCCAGGCTGGGGTTCACCAAGCACTGATACAGCCGGATGAATCACAGCAGTGGAGGATGAAGTGTAAACATGAGCAGCTTGTGATTCAGAGTGCAGAGTTCATCTGAAGTGTCCCTGCAACACCCCCCACCACACACACACACACACACACACACATACAGATGTAGAGTGCAGAGTTCATCTGCAGTGTGTCTGAGTTCCCTCCTCCTGTTTCCTCCTGCTCCTGCTGTATCATGGTCCAGGGCCCTGGTGCCGATTGGCAGCTGTAGGTGTCCCACTCCGCAACCCCCCCCCCCACCACCACCCATAAAACGGAGAAGAAAACCCACACACGGTCTCTCACACACACTCACAGGAAGTCTGCTGCCCTGGCCCTACATTCCTCCAACAGATGTTTGACAGAGAAAATATTTTTACAGCTGGGAGGAAAGGGAGACAAAATATATGTTCTACAATATATCACACTGATCGTGGTGAAAATAAAGAAAAGGCATCCACACAGAGCGCACACATACACGCACTCATGATGATTTTACACCTAATTTATTGTTGTATATCTTAACAAGCTTTTCAAGCACCATGGTTCACTACATGTTTAGTTTTAGTCGTATAGCCCTGCCAATCTTACACTATCTATATGCACCTGACACTTAGGAGAAATATTTGGGGGTAAAGGCCATAATTCACAGCAGTCCCTGATGTACTTGCAAGCACACATCAGCACAAGTGAGATAAGAACTCTATCACCCAGCTGCTTTATCTATCTACTACAATAACTAAACAAGTGTGATAGCAATATGTGGAGTTCAACATCATCTGAATGTAAACAGCTACAAGGATTTTTCATTACAGCAGCTGGTAATGACTCATTTTGCCATGCACCCAGAATTATGTTCTTTCCCTTAATAGTAAGAGTGGCAACACATATAAGTTTGCACCTTGATACAGTTAATATGAACAAGTGCAAGACCATTGATAAGATCAGATGGCTCGAGTCTTTGGCCTTTTGGGAGGTAGAACAGCAATGCCCCTTTCATGTAGGGACTGGAACGCAGAGAGGAGCGCAGGGAAGCTTGGGGGTCATCAGTCTGCGGGTCATGATGGAGGAGATTCCTCCTGGGAAAAGCCCCTGCAGCTGAGAGGAAGAAGCTCCCGGCCCACCAGGGAGCAATTAAGGGCCTGTCTGTCTCAGGGTGGGCCAGGTCTGTTTGGCCCGCACATGAAATGAATCAGAACCTGCTGAGACAAGAGCTTTCTCCACTCAAACAAATTACACATACCCAATTATTCCTCCCACCCATTTTGCAAAAGCACCCTAAGTGCTTTATCTGTTATTGCTAAAATTAATGGCCATTAGGACATGCCAGTCAAAAGCCACAGGCAGAGCCAGGACACGCAGGGTGGATGAAAATGATGCATTGCGTAGTACGCTTCGGTGTTTGGGCGTTCAGATCATGCGTTGGATCCTGCGGTGTTGTCACAGCTGCGTCGGCGGGTCAGAGGATCCTCGGAGAGGAAAGAAAACAGGACCTCAGAGAGATCAATACCCCTCCTGTTATTATTACTGGTGTGGCCTCGGACTAGCCCGGCCTGACCGTGGAGCCCGTCCAGAGACAGCGATGAGGAGCCCCTCACTGCCTGCCGCCCGGAGAGAAGCCTCCCGCCTGCACGCGGCAAGAGGCCGGACATGCAGACTCAATGACCACAGCCAGCAATGCAAACACTGGAGATACCAGTGAAGAAAGGGACAGCAAAGGGTCAATGATAGCTTCAGCGAAAGTTCTACTAGGAAGACTCGTAGTGTAGCTTACTCCTCCCATGCTTACACGGAGCCAATCTTAGCTTTGCCTACTTTCGGAAAGCCCTGCAATCTGATCATTCACTCATTCAATCAGCTTAGCCTATAGGAATTCAGTGGGCTCTTTAAATATGTACCACCTAACACTGCTTCTGCTTCTCAGCACGCTGACTTTGACGCCCTAGCTCAGGCTTCCGCGCGGACCTGGGCTCTCTGCATTTTACATTCGCCCCTTCTGCCCTCAGTGGCGCTATTTTGCTACAATCCTATCAAGCTCGTTTGCTGCGCTGTTCAGACCTGTGCGTCCTTCAGTCAGGGCCACTGCATGTCGCCATCGCTAATCTCTGCCCATCGGAGCCAGTCACGCCACGCTGTTGCAGCCTTCAATTCACGATAGCCTACTGCCGGTCGCCGCCCTGCGCTAACTCTGTTGCAGGCCCATGTCGTGTTCGCAACAATTTCTCAGCTTCAGCGCCTGGTTGGTAAGGTTATCGTGCTTCTCTTCCCAAGCTCCTCGAGCTGGGCTACACTCTACCCACAGTCATGCAACCTGCTTGCCAACGATATTCGGCGGGCAGCAAACTGACTTGTCTGACACGGTTTAACTTTCACTAAGCCTCCTTACATAATTCCTGCTGATTTTATAATCCTTATGCATTCGTGCTGTAAATTGCTGGCCTGCACCACGCCGCCGCTGAACCCAACCCTGTATTAAGACCTGTTTAATTGATGTTCTACACTCACTGTGGTTATCTCGATGTCTACCTTGCTGAGCGTCGTCAAACCAGTTGTATTTTTGTGTAGCCTCTTAATTTGCCTCGCTGCTCGCTGGGCTGCATAGGCTTTAGGCTAGGCTACTTTCGCCTGCTGGACCTTCGGGTTCAGGTATCACTCCTTGTGCATGGCTGCGGAAGCCAGTTCATCGCTGCATTCATTTAATCATCATGGGATTGGCGCCCCATACCTTCTGGTAGGGAAGTCTACACGGCCTTCCTCGGGTGATTCTCTGCATGCACTTGCCGCTGCTCAAACTACTCAGCTACCGCTGATCTGTGATGTCCCAGGTATGCCGGACGCCCCCGACGCTCTTTCAGCTATCTGGGTTCTCAATTTTGGGGGTCTTACACCAAAGCTCGAACCAAAATGACGCACGCCGCCCATGGTCATCAATTGCCAGTATGTCACACAAGCTATTATCAGGCAATAATAGGTGTTTTCTTTCAATGCCCGTGATATGTCAGTGTTCATGAGCTGACACCACAGTGTGGCGGAGCTTTTAATTAAGAAGCTGTGTCATTTGTGTATGTAACATATCCTTCTAGTGTCTTTGTATGGTTAAAATGTCTTTCTGATTCCGTGATCGTGTATTGGGTTCCTAGGAATTCTATGGCAGGCCTCACTTTGCTCACTGCCCACCAGTGGGTCAGCGCTCAGCACTCCATATTGGTTTTAATGGTTACCGGCTGTCCATGATTATGTCGGCGCAATTTTACATTTTGCTAGTTGTGGTTTAAATGGTGGCCTATGCTGGAAGTTCGTTGATCACTTACTACCAACGGTAGCCGTTGGCTGGTTTTTTACCATGACGATGCTACATGTCACCTGTCTAACCACTCCTTCCTTCTTGCAGGTCAAACGAGCGTCCATCATCACTGGCAGACTCAAGTCTCCTTCAGGCCAACGCGCCCTTCATGCACTCTCTTTAGACAACGGGTCTCTGCGTGTCCGCGGTGATTTCAGCCCATCTAGTCAATGCCATCAGTCACATTGATTGCTGACTCGAATTGCTGTTTTAGCAGGATCCCTCTGCAAATAATGTGTACTCTAATTTCCATTCTCCATTTTGCCTTGGCTGTTTTGTTTTTGGCAGATATGCTCACCCTCAAGTGATCGCGCCAGGGAGGACATGCAAGTTCCTTTTACATTCTCCTCCCAATCTTTAATTTGCTAACCCTGCAGGTGCATCATCCTCCCTCTTCCGCTGAGGGGATGCAGTTCGTCAATGGAGAAGCAGTTCCACATATCACACTAACATCTACTTTCTTACAGGGATGGCAGTGCCGGTTCACAGAATCACGCAATGTGGGATCATGTTTCCAGTTCATACTGGAGGGGGTCATCCCTCAGTCTTCACAAATCTCCCGGCCCAGCCGAGGATATCTCCTCTTGTAGCACGGCTTAAAACTAGCCTTCCTAATCACAGCACTTATCACCCGTCTAGAACTGGACTCTTGACTGTGTAAAACCGGCACTCACTGATGCACTTTCGCTATTGTGCCTCTACCTTGTAAATTGTTTTTAATTGCACTGGCATTGTGGGAGAATTGTTTTAGCTTTAACCTGTTTGCCGCCACGCTGGTCTAGGGTTGCCCTAGACGCTGGTTGCCCAGCTCACTGTCCAGGTTGCCTTGGACGCCGGGTCGCCTGCTTCGTGATGCACGCCTAGGTTGCCCTAGACACTGGTTGCCCAGTTTGTCCAGGTTGCCCTGGATGCCGGGTCGCCCGCCATCACATCGGGTCCTAGGTTGCCATATACGCTGGTTGACCAGCTCATGGTTCAGGGTCGCACCGCGACGCCGTTGCCCGCTGTGACGCCTGCCTAGGGTTGCCCCCAGACGCTGGTTGCCCAGTTCGCTCCAGGTTGCCCTGGATGCGGTCGCCCGCCGCCACGCTGGTCTAGGTTGCCCTAGACGCTGGTTGCCCAGCTCACTGTCCAGGTTACCTTGGACGCCGGTTGCCCGCTCATGACGCCGCCTAGGTTGCCCCAGACGCTGGTTGCCCAGTTTGGTCCAGGTGGTTCTGGATGCCGGGTTGCCCGCCGTCATGTCTGTCTAGGTTGTCCCAGACGCTGGCTTTGCCCAGCTCATGGTTCAGGTCGCTTTGGACGCCGGTAGTCTGGCATCGCCTCGCGGGTCTAGGGTTGCCCAGACGCTGGTTGCCCAGCTCGCATAAGCACTCCAAAGTCCAGGTTGCTCTGGATGCCGGGTGGCCTGGCTCGTCCACGATGTACTAGCTCGCTAGTCACTGGGCTTCCAGATCGCTGAAGTGCTTATGGTCCAGGTTGCCCTCTGGACGCCGGTTGCCCGCCGCCGCATTGGTCTAGGTTGCCCCAGACGCCGGCTGCCCAGCTCGCCAAGCTTCTAAATCCCACTAAAGCGAAAGCATGCTGCGGCCCCACTACAACCCTAGGTTATGGTTAACACCTAGCTACTTTTAAAAATTCTGTCGGCGCCCTGGCACAACGCCTTCACCCCGCCCAGTCATGCTGTTTAATTCATCTTGTATGTATACTAATGTCTCTGCTCCTCTCAGAACCAGATTATTGAGTCACCGCCCTGGCGGGCATCACTCATCCTTTGGGGGTAGGTTCCCCTGCCCCTGCCTTCATCCATCGGCAGGAGACGAGATCCGCCATCGCTGGACGGATCCGAGACGGGCCTACGCCAAAGACTGTTACCTATTCAGGACTCTATCATGCTTGCATCCAAGCCGTTCCTTTACTAATTCAATCGTTAACTGATTCTATTCTGTCTACTGAGTCTTTCTGGTAGAAATGATAGCTTCAGCGAAAGTTCTACTAGGAAGACTCAGAGTGTAGCTTACTCCTCCCATGCTTACACGAGCCAATCTTAGCTTTGCCTATTTCGAAAAGCCCCCGCAATCTGATCATTCACTATTCAATCAGCTAGCCTATAGGAATTCAGTGGGCTCTTAAATATGTACCACCTAACACTGCTTCTGCTTCTCAGTACGCTGACTTTGACGCCCCTCCACCTCCCTCCAGCCACCTCTGCCAGCAGTCCACGCCCATCGGGCACGGTCTGCCTACCACATCTTCCTTCAGCCACCGCCACCAGTTGGTCCCCTGCCTGCTGTGGGGTAGGCTCCCCCCCTGCCTTCATCCATCGGCAGGAGACGAGATCCTCTCATCGCTGGACGGATCCGAGACGGGGCCTACGCCAAAGACTGTTACCTATTCAGGACTCTATCATGCTTGCATCCAAGCCGTTCCTTTACTAATTAAATCGTTAACTGATTCTATTCTGTCTACTGAGTCTTTCTGGTAGAATTCTGTTTATTATATTATATGTGTTGTTAGCCTGCAGTCTGTACCACTGCTATCTTGGCCCAGTCTCTCTTATGAAAGAGATCTCACTGAGACTTATTAATTAATTAAAAATTAGTCAATTATACATTACCCCTCAAAACATTAAATGCTAGCTGCCCTCTCATTTGTGTAGTACTAATATAATGTTAAACGTAAGTATGTTTCCAAGGTAAGCAACACACCTGATACACCACTTGTAAATTCTTACAAGCATCCTTTAAAATCAGAAAAAGCCATTTGGGTTGTGTCTGGAAGTCTTAATGAGTTCAGTGAAGGTTGCTATTTCTATAACGGTTCTCAGTCGCTTGCCAGCAGCACAAAGCCAGTCTCCTGGGTCCAATTTCTCCCTCTATCTCTCTCTCTTTCTCTACACCCCCTGCTCTGGCAGAGTGCTCTACCACTGGTCGGTGGAAAACCGGTCAGACCACCAGTAGCCCCTGTCTTTATTACTGGAGAAAAAAGAGTGAGAAGAGGCTGTCACCTGAGGGGAGGCTGGGGACTCGAGGCTGCGTCAAGGCCAGATAGTGAGTCCAAAGACATCATTAGCTGTGACCTGGAGCTTTAGGAATGACATTTCCAGCTACAGGGAGAAGGTCCCAGCCAGTGCGCCGAGGCTGAGATGTGCTGTGTGCTGCAGGGAGAAGACTTGGTCTTCAAAACACACCCAAAAACACTGCGATTTATGTAAGTATGGTGGAAAAAGACCAACGTGAGCTACTCTGAGCGACATTTCTCCTTTATGGCCAGGATGTTCTGTTGAACATTGGGAGCGATCCACCCCTGTTTCTGCACTCAGCATTCTGGACATTGTTTAACATGGGAGATGTTTTAAGAGGAGCCTCCTGCACATTTGCTCCGTTGGCCAGGGGGCCGCTGTGGTGTGTCAGGAAGAGGAGTTTATAATGCGCTTCCTCCGTGGCTCTGCAGACGGCATGAGCGCTAGACAAACTCACATGTGCTAATGCAATTCCCCCACAATTCCACAATGTCTCGTCCAACTCCACAAAACAAATGGCCATCACAGATGCATAGTCTTACTGAGCACGAACATACGCACGCACACACAAACACACACACACACACGCATGCACGCACACACACACACACACAAACACACACACACACACACATGCACACACACACACACACACACACACAAACACACACACGCACGCGCACACACAACACACACACACACACAGCTCCACTGCCTGCAATAGCCCACAAGCGGTTACACCTGTGCAACTTGAAACTCAATATCCATGGCCTCACTAAACCCACTCCTCAGCAGTTCCTAGCTGGCGGCAGGCTCTCCCAATGTTAATGAGCTACACCGTCTGATGACAGGTTAAAAGCCCAGTTCATGTCCAGCCTGCCAAGGCAATGTCTCTGGACTGCAGAACTCCGCCCGACACACTCACCATTTGATACAAAGAGCACCTCCAGCCAGCTCCCGCACTTGGACAAGGTTGCTTGGCAACATCACATTGATCAATAACTGTAATACCAAATTTGGATCATTTTACAATCACTGCCTAGTTACTGCATAGCCTACTGTCTATGAATCACACACTAGTTATTTTATTTATCTTTAGAATAATAAATTACTGTATTTGTTGCAACCTCTCTTGTGATCTTTACACAAGCGCTTACAGTAAGACTCTTCAAAGGCAGAGCCATGGAGGGGACGCTGGCAGAGTAAGCAGAGGGTCTGGCCCAGTGGTCAGAGTTCTCTAACTGATTTTGGAGAGCTGCCAAGGTTGTGGCCCTTTCAGAGGAGAGAGTGTGAAAGTAGGACCCACAATGCAGTGCTTTAGGGGGGCAGGGGGTGGAGACACGGGGAAGAAAAGGAGGGAGAGGGGAGAGGAGAGAGAGGGAGAAGGAGAGGGAGAGGGAGAGTGAGAGGGAAGGAGAGTGAGAGGGAAGGAGAGTGAGTGGACTTTGGAGAGGAGAGGCGGAGAGGGGGTTGGTGGTGGCTGGTGTCTTGCTTGCTCTCCACTGCGCTCCACGGGCCCAGCCGTGACCAGGGCTTCCCAGTGAAAAGAGAAAGGATTAAGACAGTCAGTTGACAAAGACAAAGGGGATCTGCTGCCTCCCGCTCCCCCGAGAGCCCCAGGGCCTCACAATGACAGCACACAATGGGATGAT
This sequence comes from Alosa alosa, assembly GCF_017589495.1. Lineage (NCBI taxonomy): Eukaryota > Metazoa > Chordata > Actinopteri > Clupeiformes > Clupeidae > Alosa > Alosa alosa. The sequence continues at coordinate 3,333,560 of NC_063196.1, read as the reverse complement.
GTGTTCTTTCGGCCCGGGCCGGATGTGTCATCTCGCGCTACTGTGCACAACTTCCCAGCATTGTGTGCGGGCCTCCGCCATTGTGCCCGGGCCCATACTAATACCTTGCCCATATTTCACAGTGGCTGAATGCTTTCTTTGGGGCCGGGGCAACCTGGTGCTCGCCGGCAGGAAGTGTGGAGGCCCCTGAGCTCACTGATCAACAGCACAGGACCACACAGCACAGCACAGCACAGCACAGCACAGCACAGCACAGCACAGCACAGCACAGCACAGCACAGCACAGCACAGCCAGCAGCCCTCCAGAGCAGAGTGGAGGTGGAGCTGCAGGAAGGCATGTGCCACTCACCCATCCATTTGTTCATCGTTCATCCATCCATCCATCCATCCATCCACCCAGTCATACATTTAGCCACCCATCCATCCACCAGTCTATCAATCTTCCTTTCCTTCCCCCTTTGCTTCCTTGACCATTGTCCACGGTCTCTGTCACACCGTCCACTCTGACAAAACGGGGCTACATGGGAATGTGAGGGCCGGTGTCATTTGCAATGCAGATCTCATTCCCGCCGGTCCCACGACGTGCTGGTGCGTGCGGGCAGGGAGAACTGGCCGTGGGGACTCCGAGGGGAACGAGTGCAGTGGGCACAGCCTGAACGTCCCCCCGGGAGGCCGAGAGGGCACATTTCCCCCGCGACGCCATGGAGATCCCTCTTTCTAATGCACTGCAGCCGCAGGGCTATCAGCGGCTGCCAAACCCGGAGTGGCGCACATTGTAGTAGTGTCCATTTATCAGTCATGAGAGGCTTTTTTGGAGCGCCGGGCGCTCAGACTCAGCGACGCTGCAGAGCCGGTCACTTGGGCAGGGGATGTATTTCTCTCACTTTCTCGTTTGTGTTTTCTCATTTGGTGAGACGTTGACGGGGATGTTGACATGAAAAAGCTTGTGGAAAACACTGGAGCCCTGTGCCTGTGAATAGCCATGTAGGAACGGTGCTTCAGTTTTGATTTTCTCAAACTGGGAACTTGCTGTGTACCCTGAGGTTGGTGTAATGTCCTTGCAGGAGAACGAGAGGGAAGAAAACAGGCCCTGTGGTATGAAACATAATGCAGCGCTGGAGAAGGAGAAATGACAAAGAAAACTAAATTCTGGCTCTCGCCTGAGGAGCTTAACATGATATGTGATCCTGGAAGGAACAATGCTCTGGAAACACATATCCATCTCAAAAGCGTAACACGGATGACGTGAGCTCTGCCTCGCAGGTGATGGAGGTGTAATAGATTCCAGAGAAGAGAATAACAGGTACATTAGATGAGGGTTGACTCCCATATCCTGTTGGCAAAGCCATATGACAAGGGGAGGAGTCCTTCTCGTAAACCCGTTCGGTCCCGTCCAACAGACACGTGATTGACAGCTAATGAGTTGGAGGGCTCAGGCAGATTAAGTTGCGATAATGGGGGCAGTTCGTGCAGCGAGGGCCCCACTTTGCTCCTTTCCATCCCAGGAGTTTCAAAGAGCACTAGTGCTTCTCTGCCCTGAGAACATGCTCTGGTGAAAACACATAGCACCGGCAGCGAGACCCCTCACCCCGGCAACAGAACTCCAGACCAAAGGCCATTTATCTGTCCCAGTTTTTGTCAAAAACTTCAACATAAATTGTGGTCCAACAGATGTTTTAACAATGATCAGAATTGAAGATCCAAGTTATTTTTCCATGTTCAAAGCGGCTTTTTGGATGAAAGAGGTCTTTTAATGGTGCCATATGCAGTAAAATGGACACTTGAAATGGACTAGACTAGAGCTAAGAGAAATGGTTCCAGGTGGCCAGAAACTGAAAGCGAAGTAAGGGGGAACAAACTTTGTGTTTGCTTTGATGTAGTTAACGAAGGCCACCAATTCATTAGCATCTCTCTTAAATTAAACTTCATTCTTAAGTCTGTTTTAAATGTCAAATTCATAAGGCAGTTATTTTACTTAATTCATGTTTATTTCTCTGCAAACTACATCAGAAGAGAAAATAAATAAATTCTACAGACAAAAAACCCAGCTTAAACCCCAACTTGAGATGTTTTTCAGTGGAAGAAGAATGCCACAGTACAATTTCATTGTCATATCCTCTGTTTGAAACCGGCGCTCGCTCCGAGTTCAAAGTGTTGTGACTTGTGCTTGGACTTATCCCATCGTCACAAGGGACCTCATTTATGACATTCTGAACCCTGGAGGGCCTCATTTCCACGTCTCCGGAGGAGGAAAAGTTTCTTTTTCCACAACTCAACTCTTCTCACTGCGGTGCCTCTTCTGTGTGTGTGTACTGAGTGCCACATCTGGTTTGACTCCCCTGTCAGAGTAAGACACCCTCGTTGATCCAATAAATCTTATCTTTTGGATTCTCACAGCAGCCTCCCATGCAAAGGTGTTACTACCGGCGCAGCACACAGAGCCCAGTACAGTGCTGGTGTGTGGCGTCTCCTTCCCCAGCGGTCCTTATGAGACGTGTCTTGCCACTGTGAGGCAGGGCAGATATAAAACTGAATTGACAGAGACAGTGTGAGAGAGCTTTGTTTTACTGTGACAGCCCTGCTCCAGCTTTGGCTGCTAAAGCTGTCAAATGAACACTAGTCTAGCACACTTGTCCTCTCCGCTCCTGTCACGGTGACTTCTCTACGGCAGCCCGGTGGTGGCATGTGGGGAAGGGGAGAGCAGTGGCCCTGGTGTTCATGCAAATTGGTATTCACTGATTATGAAATGGCAGTCTGATTTGGACACCGCAAGGCTTGCTGGACTGTTGCAACCATTAAGGAATTTCTGTCTGTAGAAACTAAAATCAGTTTTCGTTTTAGTAATTCTGACGAAAGCACATGCATACTGAAAGTCAATTACAGTATCCTGTAGCATTTTGAGCTCCTTAGAATGTTTATGTTGGCAGCATCTGCAACTTGTCAAATCCATGATAAGTAACTCTCCTCAGACCAATACAAACTGGAGAAACTGCTTTTATAAGACCATAAAAATTGGGTCAGGAGTTTTTTTTCAGCTGTTGTCTTTTTTTTTCTCCCCGTCTCTTTACATGTTTGAAATGTTTGCCTTTCATTTCCTGTCAGTTAGAGAATGATGACATCTGGAAAAGATATCTCCCACTTCTTTTGCTTTGTCACTTGGTAACGGTGACCATGGAAACAAGGGTTTGAAAAAGAATGAAGAAGAAAGTGGAGCAGGAAAAAACATGAAGAGAAAGTATGAAAAGCAAATCAGGTTTCAAACATCGCTTTTAAATGAGTAAAGCTAAAAAAATCATTTTTTCACAAAAACAATCATCTGTCGCAAAACCAAACAAAATGTCTCCAAGTTTGTCATTTCATGCTTTTTTGTGTAGTCATTGAAATGAAACCTAATCAGTGATCCCCTCCCCCACTCTCTCCCCCTCTCTTGCTGACAACCATCTTAAATCCATTCACTAATCTCAGGAGAGCAGTCTTTCAGCATATCCAGCACTCTCACCACTCCTTCAGACCTTCACACACCATAATCACCATGGCAACCATGGACCACCACTGGCTTCTAGTGCATCTGTCGACCCTCCTCCCCCTAGCCCATCCCCAACACACACACACACACACACACACACACACACACACACACACACACACACACCTCCACAAAGCATGCCTGCGCAAGCCCCTCCTAAATGGCTTCTATAGGATAAAGCATGCCAGCATGGCTAGCACTGGTACACATTTATATCTCCCCAAGTCATGCTTAGCGTGGTGTTTCATTGCATATTGTGTGTGTGAATTCCTGTGGCTAGAAGCCTCCATTTCATCGGTCTGGTAGTTGATAGGATGTTGTATGTTGGGGCGGGGGGCTTCCCACAGTCCTTTTCTGTATTGCAGGGACTGTGAGCACCACCTGAAGGGGGCAGACTTGATCCTCTCTTGTGCTTTCACTAATTCACACATCCTCACAATAGCCACCCCATCTCTTTACAAACCTGCTGTGTCACAACACACCCTCTGTCCAAGACCACCCACCCAGCACCAAAAGTCCCTGGACGTGATTTAAAACCAGTGGCAAACTCCACTCCTCTGAATGTTGCAATATTGAGGGGAAATACCATTTGTGTCTGTGTGTGTGTGTATGTGTACGCGTGTGTGCATGCATGTGTGTGTATGTGTGTACAAGCACACACACACACACACACACACACACACACACACACACACACACACACACACACACATTTGCACCTCAATGTGAGCACTTTGTGGTGTGCAAGAGTAGGAGTTTGCATTGTGTCCGTGTTCAAGAACAGACACAACAAAGAGCCGGGCCAAAAAGGTATCCTATTCCTCTGCACCACTTCGCTTCATGGATAAAAGGGCGCAACAGAATTGTGCAGTCATCTATGGCCAACGAGTCTATTCTCCTTGATTTGCCTCTTTTTCATAAGACATTTCTCTCTATTGTTGTCACCAGTCCTCCCCCACTTCTCTAGCCCCCGAGTCTCCACACACCCCTCCTAAACCTTCCCCCCAAACAGAGGGGGTTGTCTTCAGCGGGGGAGGGGGGCAGGTGGTGGTGGGGGGTTGGGCGTATCACTGTTACATTCTGCAATTGTTACAGTCCTGGTCCTAGCCACGCTGTCACCATCCCAAATTGATTTAACCATCAATGGCACCATCCAATTGGAGCGGTGAGCAGTCTGGCCTGGCCACTGCGGCTCATCTGAATGTGCTGTGAGCCCCTCCCTCTCTTTCCCACCATCTGCTGTCAAAGACCATTGTGTCCCGAGAAAGTGCAGGGCTAACCCCTTCACCCTGCAGGTCAGCTACAGGCAGCCAGCAGAGAGAAAGAGAGAGAGGGAGGAGGACAGGGAGAGAGAGAGAGACAGAGAGTAAGAGAATGACAGGAGTGGAGAGAAAGAGAAATGTATATAGGGGAAAAGAGAGGGGGGATGGTGATTGTGTCTTAGAGTTGGAGGATATCTACCCCCTCAATGCCTTGAGGCTTCAGCAGGGGAGAGATAACCACTGGCGTGACGTCAATGGAAATGTTTCATGCTACAGACCGAAAATATTTGGAATTCAAGGCATTTGACTCCTATTCTTGCATGGGTGCATGGGAATTCCTGTTTATGTTGCCCCCACCCCCCTCTCACTTGCCCCCTCCGCCTCCCTGCCCATTTCCCGCTCCTGGCCCGACTGTGAGGGCTCTTCAGGGCTCACCAGCGGAGCTGTACGTGTGAACCCGCTGCCGCCGGGGGTTTGGACCCAAACGTGTTTCAGGAGTCCAGATTTAAAGGCCTGTTTGTTTTGGCTGGACCTGTTTTGAAGCTTCACTTCAAACGGAGCCTCCGCTCTTCACACGCCTCTTCGTTTCAATTCTGACATGCTTCCAAACAGTTGAGTGACTGGGGCTGATTGTGTGGATAGTGTTTTTTTGTAATGCGCTCCCAGATCTGGTGTGTTTACAGTAAACGCCTGGCGATTCTTATCCTGAGAGATCTCTCTCTCTCTCTCTGTGTGTGTGTGCACGGCGAACGCAAGCTGTGGTGGAGCCGAAAGGTGTTGCCTATGTGATCTAAAAGCATTACCTTTTCCATCTCCTGTGCAGTAAGAAACAGAATGACAAAAATTTGACCAGCATATTTTTGGCTCTGAGCCGATGCTGTGTACACGTGGGGAATTTTCAACTACTTTTCTCATTTGCAGAGGCAAGGAAAATTGGAGGGAAGAGGAGTGCTGTCAGCCAATAGCAAACACAACAAAACACATTGGGAGCAAAAAATGATAGCTGCATGATCAACACATTATTTGCTTTCTTCTGTTGATACTGTATGTGTACTGGTATTGCGGTTAAACACACATTTGATTAGTTGCCTCATTTCCAATCTCTCAGACAATATCCTTCGAAAGTAGTAGCCTAATGTAAAAAGCATAATGAGTAAATTATTGCAAAACATTGCAATTATGTGTGAGGACTGAGATGAAAGTACACTTGTGTTGAGACTCTTATGAATGCACTCAGTTGTACAGGGGCCACTTGTGGGCCATTTGCTTCAGAGAAACAATTATGCAGTTAATTATCTTAATTACAATTTTGCACCGAGTTTGGTGTTTGGCACAAAAAATTGTTTTTGACGCTGAACTGTTTGTGTGCATGCCAAAGGAGACATCCAAACTATGCAGCCTGTGGTCTAATCAAGATCCTCTGATAGGATGCAGGCAGGAGAGTCCAAGTTTAGCTGCAGTGTGTGTTTGAAAGTGTTGAAAGTCAATTGTAACTCAATTGTAACTCAAATTGTGTTCACAATAGAATCTGTCTATTCCCATATGACAAACACATGCTTAGGCTAATGCTGCAATTAGCTGTGCGGCCACAGCAATGTGAAGAAATGGAAGCTGGGGAAGGTTGCGACAGTTCATTAGACACAATTGCCTTAGCCTGCTGCGGTGGCACAGGAGCCCCAGAGGGTTGTTTTCTGCGGACTAATGCCAGGTTGGCAGATGAGCCTGTGATTTTATTTTCTTCACTTAATCACTTTTGGGAGAGAACGGATTTAGACTGAGAGCTGATGTTTTAAAAAGGGTAGAGAGCAGAGGAGTTGGATGAAAGAGAGAAAGAGAGAGAGAGAGAGAGAGAGAGAGAGAGAGAAAGAAAGAAAAATTCCTTGCTTTTATCATGTAGCCTTGGAGACCACACTTATGCGTAGAATATCTTTGGGTTGGTGCCTGTAGCCGAATGCAAATTAAGCTGCCTTTCACATTCCTTCTCTACCACAAAGAGTATCACTCTGTCACTCCGAGGAAGCCGCCGCGCTAAGTCCCTTTCTTTTGCTTCTCGCTCCTAATGTTGCCATGGAAACCGCAACACTATTCAGTCATGGCGAGAAACAGTCTTTGCAGGTGGCTATGCTTTCATATGGAGAATGTTACTAATGCACTTTTGCCTTACGGATAATGGTGCCAATGAGAACTTTGTCAATTTGCCACAAGGGTTCATTTAACATTTGCTTAACGACACTGCGGAAACCATGTGGTATGGACAACATATCATGACCATATATGGTCATAAAAGAGAACCTCACAGATTTTCTTTGATGAGTCTGTCATCTAGATAATGCAACCCATGATTTTCATGTAGGTGTGAACCATTTGAGAGGAACCATAGATGAATACAAATCAATCAGTTTCATGCGGGAACTTTTATGTCGAATGCATTGATGAACTTCCTCTGCCAGGTTCATACAACACATCTCCCATTGTTAGTGCTTTCTTTACTTGTCTTTCATGTAGGCTACAGTTAAATGTGGAGCATACTGTGGATAATGAAGAAGGCTGGGAGGGGGAAGGAGCAGCTATAGAGTAATGAAATTGAAGTGATACGTGAGGGTCACTGCGCACACACTTGTAGCTGAGTAACCAGTTGCTATGGCGACCAACTCCCCAGAAACCCTCTCCTCTCCTCTGCGCCTCTCCTGCTGCCGTGCTCTGTGATCTTCATTAACAGTGATATTAGGAGAGGCTTGCACGAGGGCTTAAGATAACCGGCGGGCCAAGGTAATCCGTGTTCTTACACATGTCCAGATAAGTGATCCGCTACCTGTCTCATCTGCTGTGTGTGCTGCCTGCCAGGGACTAAGCTCTAGGGCTCCCCTCCCAAACAGGACTTCTGGGGGGGTTGGCTGTTTCAGGGAAACGCTTAATATCTCAGTGTACACAACACTCCCCACAGCTGGGCACTTCCTGTGTGATTTGATACCTTGTTCAACAGAAAGGTCTAAATTGAAAATTCTAAATAGAGGTACAAGTAAGATAAAGGAATTGTAGAGTAAGGGTGGGATAAAGATTCTTTCTCAGGTTTTTTTGTACAGGTAAGTAAGTGGAGTTGGTCTGCATGGATGACGAATACCTGAATGGTGCTGTGTCCTGGCAGACAATTCACTTACATGATGTCATATAAGTCTGCCATTCTAGACATTTAATGGGGGCTGAATGCTCTTTGCGTAGGCTGAATGAGCCTCAAGCAAACTTAAAACAATGGCATCTTAGAACAGCTATATCCTATAAAAGGTTCACCACGCCAAGTGCCTTGGCACAGTCACCACAGAGATTCTTTCCTCTTGAGACACAAGCTTCCTTCTCCTGTCATGTGTCTGAGCTGTGATATACGTTACAGTGGGAGTGCATCAATCATGCATTCTTCTGTCTGGGTGGCTTGCGAGGACAAATGTGGTTATTACTGAGAAACAATGCACACTTCATCCAGGATTGGCCACAAATGTCTGTGTCAAATGTCTACTTCCCCATATTGCACAACAGTGAGGAGAGAATCAGAAATATTTGAAAGTTTGTATCAACAATTAAGCTCCATGTCCTGTCCTGTACTGGCTCTTCTCATGGCACCTCCAATATATTACTTTCAAAACAGGTGAAGACACAAAGGTTTTGCATCATTACCCACATTTCTTAGCAGCTTGTAAGTCCACGGAATAGCTTCAGCTGTTATAGTTATGAATAGAACAATTCATGTCACAGCGATATTCAGAGGCTTAATCAGAGCTCATTTGTGGGCCTTGTCTGATGGCTGATAGCTCTGTGAGTCATGCTTTCTCATTAACACATTTAACAAGGGCAAGAGCTTCTGTCCCCGTTCTGGCATCCCCCCTCCCCCCCTGAAGAGCACTGGTTACCTAGATTTACCTCTCAGAGTACTTAAAATATCACATTCATGTAACAGGTTGATGCTTTGTCATTGAAGATGTAGAGGTTTTCTTCTTTCAGTGGGTTGGGTTGCATTTCTTGTATTCTGGTGTTTGAATGATTTTGAAATAATTTAATGTCTTCATTCATTCAGATTTGTCAAACATATTCTCTCTTTCCAGGATCTTTAAAGTAAAGCCTTTTTTCTTTCTTTAGGTCTTCCATGCTCTTCTTCTTCGTTGCACATGCACACACTGATAGACACCATCTCTAGACTCAGCTATATAGAAGCCTACGCAGCTACGGCCTGTTCTCAGCGTGCACCAGACACACCACTACCTGTCCACTTTGCGTCCCACTCCTCCCCTTCTGGAATTTGTGTTGTGGAAATGCTGGTCCCTCTTTCATTCGGCACTGCATTACTATGCAGAATAATTTATTGGCAGTCGATAAATACAGAGACTCTCCACCTGAATTATTCAAGTAGTCTTGTTTGATCAATGGTGAAAGTCTGCAGAATCCCCGCTGTGCACACCAAAGGGATTCTAAGCAGTGAGAGCACCCAGCTCCAATTGATGCTGATGGCCGAGTTCTTGTAGGTGTAATATTTGGCCTCGCCCACTGCAAATCTGATATGCTCTGCTGGAGGGCCAGGGGGTTAAGGGTTTAAATATCCAGACGGAGGATGTAGTAAAGCTACGAAAACCCCCCATATAGGGCGGAGTAATGAAGAGCGCAGACACCTCTTATCTCTCCTCCTCATCTCCACCTCTAAATCATCCGCCACTCTGCTGCTTGATCAGAAAGGGTCGTCACCGTCACAGTCCCCTGCACGTCTGGAGAGAGCGGAATAGCACAGCGGAGCGCCACATGGACACGACGCCTGGAAGAGCATCCTCCCCCTGCAGGATCCCACACTGGCCTTGGCCTGGGCAGAGCCAGCCTGCTTCAGCTGCTGTGCCCCAGAGGTGGGGTGGGGTGGGGGGGGGCTCTGTGAGCACCCTGGAAAATCAGTTAGGGGGCCTCACAAAAGCCCGTTTGTCCTGCCGCTGATCCCCGAGTGCAGCTGGAGGGCCCTGATTTACGACGCCGAGGCCCAGAAGCCTTTTCTCCGCTCCGCGCATCACACAGCAGCGTGGTGGAGTCTGTGGAGGGCCATGACACAGGAGAGAGAGAGAGAGAGAGAGAGAGAGAGAGAGAGAGAGAGAGAGAGAGGGGAAAGGAAAGGAAGGGGACACGTGGGTGGTGGGCTGGGCCTTGCCACCTCTGGGGAGAGGGATTGTAGCTCACAGGGAAGCATCCATCTTCACATATCCTGTCAGCATAGAGCAAAGAAGACGGCTGTTCTGTCAGGATACTGTTTCTAATAATGAGCCCAGTAAAATTTCAAGTTTGAGTCTGTGAATAAGATGTAAAAAAGTGTTGTGTTTTTTTAGTGGTCTGCTGCCTTTAATCACAAACATCAACAAGTTTCTTATAGCCATGCTCTTCCCACTCACTACATTAGGCTGATAATCAGTAACAGGAACTCGCATGTTTGAAGTTAAGCAGCAACACCTTGCAGTGGTCTGAAAAGGCCAACCTCTCACCCTTCTGTGCCTCATTACTAGACTCGTCATAACATGCGTCAGCCCTCCTCTCTCTCCTCTCAGTCGGTGCTACTTTGTTCTCACTGAGAACTGTTTCCAATCCTTTTGATTTTCATTGGGATATGTCTAGATTAGAATGTACCAGACACTGACGTAGAACTTTATGTAATCTGGAGAGGCCACTCTGTCTGATGCTCCCTAGCTGAGCCCTGGCTCATCTCTCAAGTTTTCCCCCAACGTCCCTCTGTTTGTCTAAATGAGGATTTCCCTAAAGTAACAGCCTGGCTGCTTACACCAACAAAAACTGTTCTTCAGAACGCTGGCTATCAATCCAGACAGAGAAGTGTATCAATGTGGGCAACATTACAGGAGACCTAGTCAAAGCAAGCAGTGCTGTAATATTCCCATTGGGACTCCCTCAGGCCATCGGAGGGCCGAGAGCTGCAGGCCCGTCACCTCCAGCAAGAGAGAGGGAGGCTAGCGCGAGTATTAGACTTCACTCTGCACCAACAGTTTCCCACCAACTTGCATTTTAACCACCAGCCTCAAACTGGCTGGAGAAAAGAAGTCTGCAATTAATGAAATCAAAGGGATCTTAATCTTATGGGGAAAAAAGTCTGAACGTATTCAAGTAGAAAGCTAATTAGGTACCCCCAATGGTCCATTGCAATGTTCAAGTTATAAGGTGTGAATGTTGCAGGTCCAAAACAGCCCTTGAGTTCAACCAATTAATGGCAGATACCGATGGCAAATGTGATTTCCTCAGCAGGAGACGTCTTTTGCCTTTTTATAGGCGGCTGACAGCGAGGGCCAATTCAGAAGGCATCAAAGCCCACACTCTGGCAGACTGCGGAAAACCCAGAGGGGGGTGTTGCATATGAGATGCATTTTTCATATCCCCCCACCCACCGCCATCTCCCCCCGATCAATATTTCATGAAGGGAGGCAGTGCGCTGAGTGTTTTTCACTGTTCTAAATCTGACCCAAAACGTGGTGGAAGGGACGCTGTGCTGTCCGCCAGAATCCTGACACACATTCCGGCTTGGAGAGAGAGAGAGATCGTTTCCACCCTATTTGCAACTGACTCCGGCTGCAGGCTACTCACATGGCAGGGTGGGGCATCTTCTGCCCACAGGTTTACTCACTGGCTCTGTTTGTGACTGTCTCTCTCTCTCTCTCTCTCTCTCTCTCTCTCTCTCTGTGTTTTCTTTACTAAGTCACTGAGGCACACCAATTAATTGTCTTCCATACTGCAAAGCAATAGAGAGACAGAAGGGAAGAAGCAGAGAGAGAAAGTGATCAAATATTTATCATGCAATATACAAGACACAGAAATGTAATTGTAAAGCACTGCAGGGATTAGGGTTTATTTTTAGAAGGCGCTGAATATTTCACATCATTTTCCTCCTCAAGCAGGTGACCTCCCCCTCTCTTTCTCTCACTCTGTCTCTCACCCACTCTCTTCTCTTTCGCTCACTCTGTGATGGCTTATGAAGCTTTCATGTGTCTCCATCCTGGCGCTAGCTCCCTCCGGTTCTGTGTTTGTGTGTGCCGCGTCAGTGGAGGTGTGTGAATGAGGTCAAGCCCATGTTTACATCCAATGCCAGTCAGCCCCCAGTGAGACAGAACGCGGGAAAAAAGGTGAAAAAAAGAGCCTTGTTACATAACAGGGCCAGGAAATGCAGCGCCGTGCCATCGTCCGTCTTCATGAAGCAGCGCTTGATTTCAGCTCAGAGGGGCTAACGATCGCATCGGCATTTCTCTTTGCTTTTTTCGGCTGGGTGTGTCTGATGGTGTCTGATGGTGGAGGAGGGAGAATTGCTGGTACAGAGAGAAATTTTAAGCAGAAAGTTTCACTTGTCAATAGACCAGCGAGAATAAATGAATCATACAACAAAGACAAGACAACAAAAGACTATTCCAGCACAGAAATACGTGCAAATGGTTCATTTGTGTCTAGCGCGTCCGCACTGGGTGTCTATGGGTTTGTTTATGTGCGCGTGCGTCTCTGCTCCTGGTGCATGCTTGTCTCCCGTGATGAGGGAGCAGGAGGGGAGTGCAGGCTGCCATCTGTGGACGGGTGTCCAACTACCCAAAGAGCAGCAGATGGCCGATGGCTCAGGAGGGTGGACGCACTGCCGAGGGTGGGCTGTAAACACATTAGACTCACTGCGCGCTCCGGCTTCAGCCATGTCCACTGGATGTGATTGATTGGATTGGGGGGCAAATCTGCCCCCTTATCTTGGGGTTTGGCTCCGCTCAGGTCAGTCAATGCGTAATTGGATTAGAATGATGTGAAGATTGGGTCGTCTTTCTCCCCTGACCCCTTCGTCCACACCGTCGCCGTCGCTCAGGCCAAATATGACATCATGGGCGGGGTGGCGGAGTGGAGTGTAACCTGATTAGCTGATAACACTGTGGGCCCCGGTGCAGCAGCCCCCCCATTCAGTCGCGCTCGCGCGCTCTCTCGCCCTCCTTCAGGGTGCGCAGTGATGTCATCCCCAGCCATGACTCACTCCTGGCTCAGTCCCCCGGTGCCAAATCACGCGTTTCATCTGTTACACTGACACGCCACTCACTCACTCACTTCTCAGTTTACTGACGCGTGTTTATTTCAGTCAAGGACCAGTGAAAATAAAGACCAGTTATCATGAAAAACGAAACAAAAAAAAAACTTTCTTGGAAATCACCATATATCTTTAACAAACATTTATATAACAACAGCATTAATTGGCTGCAGTACCTCCTAAGCCTATAATCTATATTGACTAAAACTAAATCAACACGGGCTGGATTTTCACAGATGGTTTTACTCAGGTCCCCTCCAAATGAATACATTCTGTGGAGTTTGATTATGTGTGCGAACACCAGGCAGAAATGCACATGTCTGGTTTCAGATTTCGTTGAAGTTGAACAGCTTTTGTTTTATTTTCTAGCCAGGGAAGTATTGATCTTATATAAGCTACTGCACCCTTTTACCTAAGAGACAGAAACATAGTAAGATTGAGTGTAGAAAGAGTGTCAATGAGAAGAAAAATAAGCGTAATAGAAAAGAGCTCTCACAGCTGAGTGCTGCACAAACCCTGTGGCGAGGAGGAGCTGGTGTGGCACACCTATAAAGTCTCACTCAGCCATGTCCACTGGATGTGATTGATTGGATTGGGGGGCAAATCTGCCCCCTTATCTTGGGGTTTGGCTCCGCTCAGGTCAGTCAATGCGTAATTGGATTAGAATGATGTGAAGATTGGGTCGTCTTTCTCCCCTGACCCCTTCGTCCACACCGCCGCCGTCGCTCAGGCCAAATATGACATCATGGGCGGGGTGGCGGAGTGGAGTGTAACCTGATTAGCTGATAACACTGCGGGCCCCGGTGCAGCAGCCCCCCCATTCAGTCGCGCTCGCGCGCTCTCTCGCCCTCCTTCAGGGTGCGCAGTGATGTCATCCCCAGCCATGACTCACTCCTGGCTCAGTCCCCCGGTGCCAAATCACGCGTTTCATCTGTTACACTGACACGCCACTCACTCACTCACTTCTCAGTTTACTGACGCGTGTTTATTTCAGTCAAGGACCAGTGAAAATAAAGACCAGTTATCATGAAAAACGAAACAAAAAAAAAACTTTCTTGGAAATCACCATATATCTTTAACAAACATTTATATAACAACAGCATTAATTGGCTGCAGTACCTCCTAAGCCTATAATCTATATTGACTAAAACTAAATCAACACGGGCTGGATTTTCACAGATGGTTTTACTCAGGTCCCCTCCAAATGAATACATTCTGTGGAGTTTGATTATGTGCCGAACACCAGGCAGAAATGCACATGTCTGGTTTCAGATTTCGTTGAAGTTGAACAGCTTTTGTTTTATTTTCTAGCCAGGAAGTATTGATCTTATATAAGCTACTGCACCCTTTTACCCAAGAGACAGAAACATAGCAAGATTGAGTGTAGAAGAGTGTCAATGAGAAGAAAAATAGCGTAATAGAAAGGCTCTCACCGCTGAGTGCTGCACAAACCCTGTGGCGAGGAGGAGCTGGTGTGGCACACCTATAAAGTCTCCACTCAGCCATGTCCACTGTCCTTTTGACACTTGTGTTCTGCACAGAGGAAAATCAATCCACTCTAATGAATGATTTAGGGGTTAAAACACCAGTGTTTCAAATAATGCTTCATTTGTTGTGCCTGAACGGCCATATTGACCCATTGGCCAGAGAACCTCACCAAGAGAAGACCGGCGCTCGGATTGTTGTGGTGGACCATTAATCTTCTCCTTACATGCACATCAATTTGGAATAGCTGGGCCTGGATCCAATCAATACAATTAAAAAAAGACTAGCATATATTACTGTACATAAACACACATAAGGAGAGCAGGCTCCCTTGTTCTTAGAGTAATGAAACAGAGCAGCTGGAAATTAAGACGTTGCGATGCACCACAAGAAGAGCGGTGTGTTTCTCACACTATACACTCATTACATTTCTCTTCTTTGATTTATGTGTGTGGGTGAGTGAGTGAGTGAGTCTGTGTGTGTGTGTGTGTGTGTGTGTGTGTTCGTCTGCACACAGCATTTGTGATTAAACATATGCCCCCTGTCTCGCTGGGCCATTTTATTGGTTGTTGCCGGAGGCTTAATGGTGCACTTGACAGGTTTCTGTGGCTGAGGAAGCCCAGTGTCTCCTGAGCCTTCCAGCCCGAGAGAGTTATAGTCCTCACTGCTATTATGGTTACTATGAGAGAGTTATAGTCCTCACTGCTACTATGGTTACTATGAGAGAGTTATAGTCCTCACTGTTACTATGAGAGAGTTCTAGTCCTCACTGCTACTATGGTTACTATGAGAGAGTTCTAGTCCTCACTGTTACTATGAGAGAGTTCTAGTCCTCACTGTTACTATGAGGCTGCTTATCCAGCCGAGAGAGTTATAGTCCTCACTGTTACTATGAGAGAGTTATAGTCCTCACACTGTTCTTTTACTATGAGAGAGTTATAGTCCTCACTGTTACTATGAGGCTGCTTATCCAGCCAAGGGCCATTTGCCAGCCAGGATTTGTGGTCTCATGTCTTTGAGAGAGCGCTGTATCCACTCCAGGAAGGGACAACAGCTGCCACACATAGCCTAGCTTCAGATTGCATCATTAATCAACACTTCTCAGAGCCTGAAAAATACAATAGTCACCTTCTGGAGGCAAAACATCACCTTACTCTGTAAAAGTGTTTCCTAAATGACTGAGAAAATCAAGAAGGCTGCTGTGATTTGTTGATGTCCTCCCCTAAAAGTGCTGGCATGGCCAAAGCACCACACTGGGTGCCTTATGTCGTGCACTTGCCTGCGCAGACTCTATGTATTCCGCCTACAAACAATGAAGCCTAATGTTAGCCAAGCCTCTGTTCAGGGAAGCTATCAGTTATAATAATCCAATTAGTGCTGCATTACCATTCGTGTACATTTAGGTGAGACCTATACACTACAGGTCAAAGGTCACCATGATATGATGAGCGTGGCTGACTGATGAGGCATCAGCTTGCAACCTGACTCACTCAGAAACAGATGCCTGATGTCAGAAGTCAGCATCCAGCCCTCCACCCCCCCTCCCCCCACTTCACATCCCCTAAATACGCACACACTCACAAATACCCCCTCTACCTCAGTGGGGAGTTCAAGGCCTCAGAGGTGAAATATCAAAATGAGCTTCTGCCTCTGCCTGGGCCTCCATCCCAGTATTTGTCAAACATCTACATCAAAGGTGGCAGAGAACATGACTGCACCATGGCCTCTCCCATGCTCTGGATAGAGCACGAGCATTAACCTTGATGGTAAAAACAACCCTTTGCAGGTGCTTATGGGGCCACTTGGGGCAGTTGTCGGGGTCCCCTGCTATAACAGGGCCAGAGGCCACAGGGCCTATGGAGGCACAGGCATGGTGACAGCAGGCATGGCTGCTGCAATTAGGCACATGGTACTCATTTAAGACTCCACAACTCATTACAGTCCCCAAGTGTGGCAACTGATTCAATTACACACAGAGTCTGCAAACAAGGCATGGCAACTCACAATCATTGGTATGTCCTTCCTGGCCTGAGCACATTTGGTAACATATATTTAGCACTGGAAAATACTTTTTAAGCAGGTTTTTTGTCATGTTTACTTATTATCCATGCACTCCATAGAGGCCTGAGGGTCTTTCCATTTCTCTCTCTCTCTCTCTCTCTCTCTCTCTCTCTCTCTGTGTGTAGCTCACAGAGGGTCTGCAGTCTGACTGCTCTTGTTCCCTTCAGGTCTTCCCCTTGAGATCTGAATCATCTGATCATTTCTCAATGTAAGGATGAAGCTACTTTCCCTGTGCCTTCTGCCACAGCACTAGGACCTCTTCATTTCATCCACACTGGCTGTGATGTTATAGACACTCTCTTCCTGCTTCAACAATGGCGTGTGGTGGCCGCTCCTCTGGCTCTGCCAGCTGTGTTGTTGGACGGCAGCCATTCCTGGAAGGTGAGCGACTCTTGGCTGTTTTGATGGGGCTCAGGAAGTGGCTGTTGCAGCCAGTCCCTTCTTTTCTCAGAGGACCAGCGGAGCTGACCCGATGTGGGACCACTGGGACGGGCTCGAAAGGGGATGCCATCTCAGTCCACCATCTAATAATGTTGCTTGACACGCAACTCACACAAACTTTTGTATATTTCTATTTGGAGACTGTTATCGTTGGAACTATGCATACACAGATTGTTTTACATTGCGTTTGACAGAAGCCTCTAAAGAATGATTATTTGTGAAGATTTCATTATTCAGTGCTACATACTAATACTGCTGGGTTGCGTAATCATGGCCTGGAAGAATGTTTCATTGGAATTGTGAATAAAAAATACTGCAAATGGTTTTGTGTTACATCCCCTTAACTAGCTTAGTTCATGCTCACTAATTAAATGTCACTTGCATTGATGCAAGATCACTGCAATCTATTGCCTTATGTCTGACAGATTTTTAGCATTGCCATATTGCTATGTTTACTAAAATAGAACATTTTGGAATGTAGCTCACAAAATCTGACAATGTAACCACTTGACTGTGGTCCAAGCCATCTGACTAATCACATACCGTACAGATTTGTCATTTTAACACCCTATGGCACATGATCAGATTCTCCATCCTCCTCAGATCTCTCCTGGAGATGAGTTTACTCTGGTACATTCTGTACGTTTCTCTCTGTAACTGAATCACTGAAAAATGAGCCACAAACATGTCAATAAAAGACAAGGAGTACCTCCTCTCCTGACTGTGGTTAGCACCACATAGTTTAAGGCTGCAGGGTGTCCCAACAGCTCACTTTCAGAAAGCCAATATCAGGGGCAGGGTATAATAATAGACATTGATATCTGTCATTATCACACGCAGCAGCCTTAAGGCTAGCTATAAACAGGCTGGCAGCTAGTCACACCATATATTACACCACATTTTTATGACTAGCATCAAACTACAATGAGGGCTTCATTGAATTTACCTTCCTAAATTGAGAATAGTTTTGAAAATCGTAAAATGACGCAGTAAAGGTGATTGGTGTGTTGAGGAGTAAACCTGAATGCGCACTTCCCCCCGCCACTGATGGCTTTGACTGGAGAGGTTGCCAGCCCAGCTTTTGATCAATAGTGACCCAGTTCAGGAAATTCCCCATCAGCGCCTCAAGAGGCACCCGGCGCTTGGACGAGAATGACATTCTTTCAGTCAATTTTCAGTGTCCTTAGCTCCCCGACAAACTGCGCCATTAATCCTCTTCATGTCAAACTAAACGTCTGATTTATGTTACAGAAGATTTAGATGTATTGCACTTCTGAGAGGGAAGGGGGGGAAAGGTTCCATTGCTTGTTTTCTAGGCACTCAGCATCACGTGTAAACTTCCAAACATGTTCCTCTTATCTGGATGGTAGCATGGGCTGCATCCACGCGTTGCTCTAGTGGGCTTCTGGTATTCAATATTCCTCCCCTGCACACCCATCAGAAATGAATAGGGTGCCATAGCATGAATAATGCATTGCTGGGGAGGACTAATTTATGAATCAAACCTTTGAACCCCCTCCAGTTCATCAAAATGGGTGGGGTCTGAAAAGGAAGCCAGCGTATTGTGTGACTGACGACAGACCTTGGTGAGTTATCTCCTTTACTGGGTTATACAAACACAGCCCAAGCTGAACACCCACCAGCCCCCCACCTCCTCTCTGTTCTCCGACTGGGATGCAGTTTGTGGCGGGCCAGTGTAATAAGGCATGACGGCTTACTGATGTATGGTAAGCACTGTGTATTGTGTGGACCTTTAAGGATTATTAAAAGTAATGTGTGACTCAGGGGCCTCAGTCACATTAGACATGCAGGGAGAGGGAAGAGTTATACTTCTCACAACTGGCTCATATTATTCTCCACTATGTGTAATCTTACAATTACAGGAAAAATAGGTTGTTTACAATAAAATAAAAACATTTCTCAAAAGGAAATAGTGAAGCACAAAGAAGAAATATTATCTTACCTACAAAATGTCCATTATGTTTGCTATAATTATGCTATGTCAGAGAAAATATATTGGCAGTCAAAATAAGATCATAAACTAGTTCCATAATCAGGTTAACGAAATGGTAGACTGGAATGGTTGTGTGGGCAAATCTAATTAGCCCTTCCTAATAAAAGACACACTGAAACAGAAGCCATGTTTTTATAGTCGAAATCCAATAATCACAGAGTGCTTTTCTATTGTATTCCATTCAGTGGTCAATGAACTTCAGTTCTACTTAAACAATCAATGCTCAGGGTAAACACAACATGCATGTAGAGTGTATTGGCCTTCGACATAAATGCCTATTCTAATGGAAGAATTTTTCTCTGTCAGTTTTGTTTTTACTTTTGCTGCCTACCATGTTCATTAGACACAAATGACCAGCTTCCGCAAAACACTTGAGGGACAGGCCTATTCAAGCACTCATAGTTTCTAGAGATAAACAAAATGTATTCCAAGAATCTTAACCATTCATGTCCCTCAGAACCTACAACCCCAACCCAAGCAACTTGTCTTTTACCTGTTTCAGTGTGAAAGGAAATAATAGACAACAACACTCTCACACACACACACACACACACACACACACACACACACACACACACACACACACACACACACACACACACACACACACACACACACACACAGAAATAAGGAGAGAAATCCCCTGCTGCTGTGAGACAGGCAGAGAGACCCCTGAACCTGAGGCCTTGGCCTGCTTTAGGGGGCTTCATGGGGCTGCAACCATCCCACATCAAATCACATTAGCAGGGAACAATATTCTTTTCATCTTGAAGAGGCCTGTCAGGTTTTGGCCCAAGTGCATTCCATCGCCGCCATTGTTTCCCACACTGTCCCAGACCATGTGCCCATGAAACAAAGAGGAAGCAGGTGAACATTGTATAAGGGAAGAGATTAAAGTTGGGCAGTTTAATGGGGTCAAGTTCACCCTCTCGCTCACGATTTCTCATGGGGGGCACAAAGGGACAATTTGTGCTAAACGTGATGGTTTACTTTTGTGTTCTTGTGGAAGGGGAAATAATACAGGAAAAGTCATTACTACTGGGAGAAATGTTGAGATACAAAAGAAAACATGCAAGCCGACCACTGGCAGGAATTATAAACCTGTCTTTTTCATACCCATTGAAACCTATTGTTGAGTATAGTTAAACGTTTTTTGTATGGAGGAGGAGGTCTCAGTCTCATTTAGCGAAAGGTATAACGCAATCCCAGTTGAAAAAACCCACCAGTTGGTGAAGAAAAACACCTGCCATTCTGTACCTGATGGATGATAAAGCAATGGTTTATTTGGCAAGTAGATTTTACGACACATGCTACAAGCTGAAATCTCCTGGATAGCAGTGTTGTCGATAACAATCTCATACCAGGCATTCTTCCTCACCACCACTGGCTCTACTGTACACCAGAAACAATTCTAAGCAGCTGCTCATTCCACTCTGGAAGCAGTGTGGACACGTGGAGGACGGACCCTGGTTCAGGAGCCTCCTCCTTCCCATCCATCAGTCAGCGCTGGGCCCAAGCACAAGGAAACAAGCACTTGCGCCACAATAACATGTTGTCTATCTAACAGATGGTGTTTCTGCGTGCTTTTGTGTCATGTGACCTTTCCTAAATGTACAGCAATGAGGTCACTGGTTACCCAATTCCTCAGTCTCATGGCCTGACATTACAAGTTCAAGGCAGTTATGATCTCATGCTGTTATGTCTCACAGTTCTAAAGAACCTCAAGGCAATATTTTTGTGTGTAAACCATTGTTTGACTACACCATGCACACACATACAATTCTGTGGAGGCTTTGTGCTTATTGATTTCAAACAAGTGAGTGGTGCAGTGACTAATATGTACACCAAAATTACCACTGCAATTCCCAATGAAGATACACAAGTCAGCATGTAGCCTCCGACATCCCTTGAAACTATGAAAGCATTGATTTTGTGTTTTTGTGGCCCGAAAGAAAATGTTTCACAACTTCAGCCAGTTTCTTTCCCACTTCCTCTACTTTGAATGTGTACTACCACAAGAAATGCTGACCTGTAAAACTACAGTGGTGTCTGAACTTCCTCCTACCAAATGCAAACAGGGGTTCCCCATGGAAAATAATGGCCATCAAAACACACAGCCATACTCTGTTGAAGCAATGGAGGAACTTTATTTTCAGTGTGTCTCCCTTGGCTGGGCCTGGCATCAGATGGCAGGGCATGTTCTTTTGAAGCCCCCTTCCCTTCACCGAGTCTGGCCAAAGCAAATAAAACAGGGCGCGCACAACCTCCACCACCCACATCACTCAGAAACAGCTGTTACCATTTAAGACCAAACAAACACGGACATTCCTCTCTCCAGAATGTATATGTGACATGTGAGATAGCAATTATCACACACATTGCTCCAGTGCGGTTACACTACCCCAATTCCTCCCCCTTCCCCAAATGTAAACATGTAGGAGCGCACCTCTGTCCAGGTTAGAGTGATGACTTTAGGATGTTGCTTTTTTTGGCCTCTCCTTTACACATGCTATAATTATGCTTTTGTAGTTTGTTTTTTCTTTATTTGCTATGACTGCACATTCCTGAAAATAGTTTTACTGTAACAGATCAAAGGGGTCTCTTTTCTTGTTCTGAAATGAACCTGTAGTAAGGGGACTAACTGGTTGTTATAGCAATAGGCTTGAAAGCGTAGCATGCAGGTCTTGCTGTTTCATATCTGTAAACATTTAGAAACATTATTTGGTGGATTTTCATTTATTGAGGGGAAATGGCCAACCAGTGATTATGCTCAAAGGAAAGCGAGACAAGGTTCTCAGAATTCTTACAGCTTTTCTTTTTCCAAATGTTGATTTATAGGCTTTTATTCAAACATAAGGTGCTAATGGTGCATTTTGAGTCATGAGAGTCAATTCATTTCTCATACTTCACCTGCAGTATTTAGTGTGAAAGAGGAAACAGTGAATATGTGGTTGTCAGAAGAGAAGGGAGAGAATGGGCTGGGGGGGCACTCATGTTTATCAAACATCTGAGGAGGAAGTGGCTCACTGCCCACTGCTGCCCGGCTTTTCTGGACCATTCCCACCCACTCACATGCCAAATTGATTTTTGCAAACAGAGCAAATTGAGTTTTTCTTCCAGAAACCCCCTGTCAGTTAGCATTTCACTGTAATAGGAACGACCTAAAAATACACACACAGACACACAGACACACACACACACACACACACACACACACACACACACACACACACACACACACACACACACAGACACACAAACAAACCCAAACTCAGACAATCACACTCACAGAAAAATAGACATGAGGATGTTGTACTCATGTGGCTGCCCCAGTGGCCCAGCATGCTGTAAGCCCTGGGATGAGCAGTGAGCACAGGACATATTGGGTCATGGAAGTCATGGGAGAGAGCTATGTAAGCTATGCCATTCATGCTCTGGCCTTGTACACACACCACCTGTGCTATACACTGGGACCTGCTGAAACATTTACAGGTTTTGATAACACTGATCTGTAGGTAAACCCTCTTACCTGCTTTGGTATTAATGATAACATTTATTTATATAGCACTTTTCTAGCACAACACACAAAGTGATGATAACTGTGGACATGAGCATTTTCAACATACATATATTGCATATTACAACCCTTTATCCCTTTTAAAGTTGAATTTGAAAATAGAGAAATGCACATCAGTGGGACTACATGTCAGCAGAAGATTCATACATCGGACAACTAAAATCTGGCCCTCAATGGAACTCACTCCATTGTATGCCATTGGGCTAGTGGTCTTTTCCAGGATAGGTTTCTGCTGAACAATGCCACAGCAGTTTAACACAAAGCCAAAATTCACTGGAAGAGTCTATTTAAGGTAATAAAGAGTATCAATAAAATGTCCCTGAACTGCCGAGCCCAAAATCGACATGACCGACTCAGCCAGTCTCTTCAGCTGCCCTTGCCCGTGACCGCTGGGGAGATTTGGGGCACAGATTTGTTTTGCAGTCCTGTTTGGGTGTGCCAGTTTCATGAAACAATAATCAGTGTGGATGTGGTGTTTATTTAGATTTTCTAAGTGCTCACATTGCTTTATGGGGTTGCGGTCGCTCAGTCGCAGAACTCTACTCCAGCTACTTTTTTGGAAAGTGTTTAGATCTCCCTGGAGGCCCACCCCTTCACTCTGGGACTCTGTCCCTTCCTCATCCTCCATTGTGTGTATTCCTACACTTGAGGTGACAATAGAGTCCTCAGGGCAGTATTTATAAATGATGTAAACATCACTCTCTTCCCTGCATTCCCAGAGTGCCGGAGGACATCGGAAGGGTCACACTTACAGTGTTCCAGGGACTGAAATATGGCAGCGGTTTGCCGGCTGAGGCTGCTGAGGCTACAGTCAGGCGTGGCGTTCCCACTCTGGGATTAAATATAGGAGGGATGAGCATTCCTCAGACACAGCAACGTGAGCAGAAGAAAAATCGCCCATTAAACTCTGGTTACACACAAGCTGTGCTGTCGAAGAGCAGCGTTTCGGTTAAAGGCTTATCACAAATAAAGATGCTTTTATTTCCACTCCAAAGACTCCGGCGCTGCTGCGAACACTCCCAGTCCCCACGTCAACCTATTGCTCGTCGCCTGCTCCCTCAAAATAGACACACAGTAGACGGAGGCCTGGTGTACAGAGCGTACCACCCCAGCCCATCTGATCAGAGATCAGCCTGTCTGCCTGTCTGAGTGTTAGCTCCACTGGGTGACTCAGCAGCCGTGGCAGCGGCCAGATGTGCAGACAGGCCGACAGCGGTCGGGGGGGGAGCGTCGGCTGTCAGCCAGCCGGATGGGACGGGAGTGCCGTGAGGCCCACGGTTGGCTGGGCAGGCCAGCAGGGTTCCGCTGAGTGAGTGCAGGGAGGGCAGACGTGGGGCCGGCAGCCTTACGCAGCCGTGCTACCTCCCATCACATCAGGCCACCCGGGCCAGGGCCACTGTGTGGGCGGTGGAGCTGTGCCAGCAGCACACAGCAGCCTGAGAGGACCCGGGGACGCGTCACTCACTACAGACAGGGAGACAGCATGCCCCACAACAGAGAGGGAGACAGCATGCCCCACAACAGAGAGGGAGACAGCATGCCCCACAACAGAGAGAGAGACAGCATGATCCACAACAGAGAGAGAAAGACATCAGGCTTCACAACACAGAGAGGGACAGCAAGATCCACAACAGAGAGAGAGAGATATCAGGCTTCAAAACAGAGAGAGAGAGACATCAGGCTTCACAACAGAGCGAGAGACAGCATGATCCACAACAGAGAGAGAGAGAGACAGCATGCTCTACAACAGAGAGAGAGACAGCATGATCCACAACAGAGAGAGAGAGAGAGACATCAGGCTCTACAACAGAAAGGGAGACAGCATGTTTTACAACAGAGAGGGAGAGAGCATGATCCACAACAGAGAGAGAGAGACACCAGGCTCCACAACAGAGAGGGAGACAGCATGCACTACAACAGAGAGGGAGACAGCATGCTCCACAACAGAGAGGGAGACAGCATTCTTCACACTTTTTTCTGCATCTTAGTCTGTGCTTCATTTTGGATCTTCTAACATGGGTTTTCTGTATTCTGTTATTAGTGTGGTTAAGCACAGAGAAGCTTTATGAATATACACGCTCCTTATTTCCCAGCTCACTTCATGTGCAGCAGGCTTCTGTGATTCATGTTGAGTATTGTCTGCACTGCAGGTGTGCTATTATCCCCATAGTGCAGCACTACACACACAGTGGGCAAGGAAGTTGAGGATCTCTGTCTTATACATGCTGGACCAGCTAGAGTATGCTAATGTACACTGACCACATGTATTCAATTCATCTATATGTGCTTGAATAATGCTTAACTGTACACACCAGTAGTATTATTGGTGTTTTCCTCCAGAGTCAGATTAAAAATGGCTGTGCAATTTCCCAATTAAAATACAAAGCATTTCTTTTCCTCAGATTTATTCTGTGAATGTTCAAATGAGGAGGCTCCTTTCTTCTCACATGCAGGTCTTTGATGTGATGTGGGGGAGCGTGACCAGTTCCAAACAAGTGCCCCAGCCGCTTTGAATCATCAGCCAACAGTTACTAATACACAGCAAACCACAACCTTTGTGGTGGCCAGGGAGGGAAAGGAGCCCGTTACAGCTTACCAAGACAAGATGTGGAGCCACGCATGGCCCCTCTTACATCAGCCCACGTCACATATGGAGCTTTGGAGAGCCACAGCGTGGGCGCATAGGAGACCTTGTCAAAGCCCAAACACCTTACTGAAATAGGATTCTGTCTCTCTCCCTCTCTCTTTCCCTCTCTCTCTCTCTCTCTCTCTCGCTCTCTTCCTCTTTTTTCTCATGTGGCTGGGCTCCAAGTGCCACATCATGAGAGGCTCCATCCAGGCCTGTCCAGAGCAGGGAGCAGCAGAGGGCCCAGGCCAGCCTGTAATGACACGGTAGAGCAATGGATGCGGTTTCCTCAGAGGGGTGAACACAGAGCTTGGGCAGACCTAAGGAATTTGCAGAGAGAGGAAGAAAGATACAGAGAAAGAGAGAGAGAGGAAAAAAGACCGCCTGTGTGTGTATGTGTGTGTGTGTTGTCTACTCAGGGTGGGAGGCGGAGTGTCCTGTGTTGTGTGTAGGACTGGGGCTACCGTGCCATATGTAGTGACAATCCTCTTGGGCAGCCAGACATGCGAGGGGTCAATCCTGTGCATGGGAAGATTATTCAGGACTCAGGAGTGTTCCAGCGTGGGGCCCCACACAGGAAGAACAGGCTCACATGATTCAGTCAGACGAGGCTGCAGACACGTCCATGGGGCCAATTCCCACATGCACTCACACACACACATACTGTACATTCACAATCATTACGTATGCTCACTATTCCCACATGCACTCACACACTCACACATACTGTACACTCACAATCATTACGCATGCTCACTATTCCACACACACTCACACATGCACACATACTGTACACTCACAATCATTATGCATGCTCACTATTCCCACATGCACTCACACACGCACACATACTGTACACTCACAATCATTACGCATGCTCACTATTCCCACATGCACTCACACATGCACACACACTATTCACACATGCACTCACACACACACACATACTGTACACTCACAATCATTACGCATGCTCACTATTCCCACATGCACTCACACACACACACACACACACACATACTGTACACTCACAATCATTAGGCATGCTCACTATTCTCACATGCACTCACACGCACACATACTGTACACTAACAATCATCACACATGCTCACTATTCACACATGCACTCACACACACACATACTGTACACTCACAATCATTACGCATGCTCACTATTCACACATGCACTCACACATGCACACATACTGTACACTCACAATCATTACGCATGCTCACTATTCCCACATGCACTCACACACGCACACATACTGTACACTCAAAATCATTACGCATGCTCACTATTCCCACATGCACTCACACGCACACATACTGTACACTCACAATCATTATGCATGCTCACTATTCCCAACAAGTGTAGGAAACTAGAATTGAGTCAGTGAGCCAGACAGTAAAGTCTACATTGTATTTATTACTTTAGTGTTAAATGGTTTTCCTCTCTGTCATTCTTAGATTCACTTGAAAGTGACAATTCTAATACAGCTGCCAGTGAGGGTAAGTACTTTAGGCTTAAATTATTTTCTCCCAGTAGCAGCTACCTAACATTACTTTACAGCAACCCGAAGCCTATTGATTTGTTTCACATTAAGATGAAAGCCTGTCACACGTGTTATTCTGGTTCCCTTGATCAAGGAAACTCCTATTGCATTTCCAAGTTTTAACCAATCAAATTGTGTGTGGCTAAATTAAAACATTTTAATCATAGAGAATGCAAAATGTATAGTTACTGTACATTTGCTGGTCAAAGCAACTGATGCAAGCTCAGTTATGAATTATTCAAACATTGTAGGCTATTCAGTGTGCTAAATGCATTTTATCTGTATTATTGTTAGATTCTCTGGAAAGTGACAAGGAAAAATGACCATGAAAATCATTCCGAAATAGCTGCCAGTGAGGGTAAGTATAAGAGGGTGAGTAGGAGTTAAAGACTAAAGCCCATTACTAATTACAAATCTACAAATCTACAAATCTAATCATTACTAAATACAAAAGTGTGTTTTTATACACAGTACTGTTATCACAAATACATGAAACATTAGCCATATCATATTAAAATATTTTGTTTCATAAATGTAAACTTGCTTTTGGTTCCCTACTATCTCTGTGTCCTGACACCCCTCCCCCCTTTTCTTACATTTATCTATTAGATACAATGTGGATGGCAGTATGGAGTTTAAATTACTCCACCCCGACAACTGGCAACCCTTCACATCCCCATCCCTGAGGAAGACGTGTGTCAGCATGGCCCCACTCTGTACATCCCCCCAGAAAATTAAAGCTCTCAAGTTCAAGCACCTTCAAGAACTAAAACATGTTTTACCCAAGGACTTTCATCCATTTTACAATGCACTTGACCATAAGTGATGGTCAGCTCAAATAGCACATTGACACATACACTTCTGCACACACACACACACACACACTTGCTCACATACACACACACACACTGTTGTGCGATGGTGCACAGCCACTCAGGTTTCTGGTTCACTTTGTCTTGTGACTGCCTTGTGAATGAGTCTGGTCCTTCAGCGTTGTGGTCAAACTGGAGGTCAAGGGGCGGGGGGGGGGGGGGGGGTTATGACGGCTCTCTCTTTTCCCTACAGGTGTCAGGAGTAGGATGGTTAACCGTGAGGCCTTGAGAGGCGTGTCAGGTTTCAGCCGTTGGAGGCCCACCAGGTTTGGATGACCCCCTGTGTGAGAGTTGCCAGAGATGAGTAAAGCCCTAGCATGTGGATCTCCACGGAAAGGAGAAGTATGGTGGTAGTGGCGTGTGTGAGAGACACCCATGTGCACCGAGTGCATTGACAGGCCTCCTGAAGGGGAGGAGTCTGTGACAGGGTTATTCCCATAGTGGTTGAGGATGTACTCTGACAGTGATGCCAACTAGACTGGTGCTTTGCCGTTGCCGTTAAGCTGCGAGTGTGGTACTCTGCAGACTTAGGTCTGATGCCAGGGCAACTGTTCTTGACCAAATGTCTTGACTGACCTTTTTTTTTAAGTGAAGGGAGAGAACATCTCAGCATGCACATAGGCTCATGTACACACAGCTGCATAGGCACTGACACACACACATACACACACACACACACGGCTGCATAGGCACTGACACACACACACACACAGCTGCCTGGGCACTGACACACACACTAACACACACACACACACAGCTGCATAGACACTCACATTACATTCACACGTAAACGAGGGAACTGTCACCTCTGCTTAGGCATACAAACACACACATGCTCAGCTGCATACCCTCACAGTCATGCACACTCATAGGCATACACACGTGCAGGCACATACACATAAATGCATACACATAAACATACAGTACACAAATACACTCGCACATAGGTTTCACTTTAGGTGACTGCTCTCTCCCTTCACTTGAAAAAATGTCAGTCAGACTGGTCAAGAACAGTTGCCCTGGCATCAGACCTCTGCAGAGTACCACACTCACAGCTTAACGGCAACGGCAAAGCACCAGTCTAGTTGGCATCACTGTCAGAGTACATCCTCAACCACTATGGGAATAACCCTGTCACAGACTCCTCCCCTTCAGGAGGCCTGTCAATGCACTCGGTGCACATGGGTGTCTCTCACACACGCCACTACCACCATACTTCTCCTTTCCGTGGAGATCCACATGCTAGGGCTTTACTCATCTCTGGCAACTCTCACACAGGGGGTCATCCAAACCTGGTGGGCCTCCAACGGCTGAAACTTGACACGCCTCTCAAGGCCTCACGGTTAACCATCCTACTCCTGACACCTGTAGGGAAAAGAGAGAGCCGTCATAACCCCCCCCCCGCAACCTCCAGTTTGACCACAACGCTGAAGGACCAGACTCATTCACAAGGCAGTCACAAGACAAAGTGAACCAGAAACCTGGGTGGCTGTGCACCATCACACTTATAACAATTTCCTACACCTGTAGTGACTAGTACACAAACAATTAACACACATACACACCATGAAATATTTTTTAACTAACTTGATAACAGGTTCAGGTTAACAACCATTTCCCTACACAGAAAATTCCCTACACCTGTAGTGACTAGTATGCAAACAATTAACATATACACACTCACTATTAAAAGTATTTAACGTTTTCTTGATAAACGTATGTGTATTTGATTTGACTACCTGGATGAATGGGCTGTCCTGACTTATTGATTAATTTATTAATTACATTTTCTATTTATTGAGTATTGACATGTAATTGTTTATGTGCATGTTTTAAAATGACTTGGTCTTATCTGTTGAACTCTTGGAATTCCTATCAGCCAATTCTGACAAGAAAGACATGATTAACTGGAGTTTACTGAAACTGCAACTTCATAGTGTCAAATAAACATTGTTTTGATGATAGCCTGGTGTGACAATGACTTTCCTTTACAGTAGGCCTACCTTTATCGAGGTTAAAGTTTTTCCCGTGACACCTGAGACGTAGGTCTAGGAGTGGAGAGGAGTGACAACATTACGGTAGGACTGTGCAAACAAAGTGTCTGTCTACTAGCATTGCCGTGCCAGTGTATCGATTCATTGTCCCTTCATAGTTTGCAAGAGACATTTCAGGTTGGACGTTTTTAATAAACTGAGCGTAGGCTATTCATCTGTCAATATGAAACGCGACTTGGCCATTCTAATTAATGATCGGAAAAACGCGTATCGAACACCGTTACTGTATAAGTACAAGTATAAGTATATATACTTTTTTGATTCCGTGAGGGAAATTTGGTTAACTCTGTGAATTAGGGGCCGTTTATACGAGAACGATTGCGAAGGAAGACGGCAAAATATTTGATCATAAGTGCCTTTCGTTTACACGGCGACCCCGCCATCGGGGCTTGAAGACGCAAAAATCTGAAGACTCCTTCCAGAGTGTAGAGTTTTGAAGACGACCCGGGTTGCGTCTCCGTCTAAACGGCTAAACCAAAGATCCTTGATTACCTCTCTGGCTAAACTGTCAAATTAGAATGTCTGCGCGTGACGTACCGGGGTTCTATCACACCACCACCCAGCGGTCTGGAATGCATATCCAATCGAATATCACTTAGGGCCTACTCTTGCGTCTTCATATAAACAAAGATTTCCCCCTGAGAATGCTCGTCTAAACGTGAATAAAAAAATGATGACGGGACGCCACTTCTGCGTCTTCTCTTTTCATCGTCACCGTATAAACGTAGCCTTAGTGAAACACAAACAGCACACAGTGAGGTGAAGCACACACTAATCCCGGTGCAGTGAGCTGCCTGCTTCAACGGCGGCGCTCGGGGAGCAGTGAGGGGTTAGGTGCCTTGCTCAAGGGCACTTCAGCCGTGGCCCACTGGTCGGGGCTCGAACCGGCAACCCTCTGGTTACAAGTACAAAGTGCTAACCAGTGGGCCACGACTGCCCAAAAACAAAGTTAAATATGCACGTATGTCCATTTAAACTCGATTTTGGTAAAATATGGATTATATAATTACACTGGCAAGAATACGATTACATTTAAAGATGCTGTACCAAGTTTGACAACGCTACGTTCAACTGCTTTGAAATTACGGGGTTTTTTTTTACTTCCTGAAAAGTAACCGTTTTGGACATACTTGAGTTTCATTGGGCAGCGACGATATAAGGGTGTTACTATCACTGTAATCTTAATTCAGTTCTATATAAATACTCCAAACAACATGACACTACACATCCATGTGTATTACTTAGCTCTCCCCCAATAGGAACTCAAAAGCTGCATTTCCACTCTCTGACAGGCTGGCAGTCAAGGGCTTTTTACTCGCATATTACCACAGGGCCAAACTGGACCAGTAGGTGCTTGAGGCACTGTCAAGATGAAAGGCATGGTTAATGGAGTCATGTAAGAGAGATCCAGCACCAAAACAAGACAGCTAGCACGTCTTCATTGGTATATTTGCCCACTGACAATACTAACTCTACTGAGTCCAGCTGATAAAATTAGAGTTTTGTATATTTCTCAAGTTAGTCCATCATAGATGATTACATTATCAGCAACAGTATTTCCAGGTTGGTAAATATTGCTATTTAGATAGAGGTGTACACAGTTATGAAAGGGCAGAGACAACTATATTAGAAACTCCAGTCTTGATATAGATTCACAACATAGACCACTGTGCCCTGTGTGACGTATCTATAACGCAAAGCAACTATATACTTTAGAGACACAATGTGCACATACACATCTGTGTATGTGGTGAAGACGTTTAGGACTACCCTTCAACTGGAGAGGAACTGTGCAGGATAGCACTGACAGTGCGCTGGCAGCCATCCAGCTTACAATGATAACAAGCCCCCATCTTACAAAAACAACCACGGATGCATGACATCACCAGAGGCTGTCAGCAGTGCCGGCCCTCATGGGAACACTTCAAGGCCACCCCTGTTTGGTCAAACTGCTGTGGTGTAATGTTGGCATACTGCTAATGACACACACACACACACACACACACACACACACACACACACACACACACACATTAAATCTTCCAATTAAGGATGTGTCCTTGAGGATACCATGTTTATGTTGACCCTAATGTTTAGCTCTTTCCAGATATTTTAAAATTTAGTAATTTGCCTATTAAGGTCTGGCAATGAACGATAACTATAAAGACAACTACATGTATAAGTATAATGTTTTGAGCACCCACACTGATGTCCATGAATATGATGTCTAAAATCTGATGGACTCTGGTTGGCTCTCAGCTTTCTATCATTCTAAAAAATCGCTCTGATAGTGATCCCCAACAATATCATTCTTCATGTTGTTACAGTATGCGGTGTGGACATTGTCACTCATATTAGCTAGAGCAATACTTAAACATACTGTTGATTTTGCCGTTATCATTACTGGTAAGAACTGAGTACACATACAGTACACATTGGGTGTTAGCCAATGCTGCGCCTTCAGCATCTTTTGTGCATATGGAGCACTGTAGGCTCCCTGTTGGCAAAGCCAGGACGGGCATGTGCCTGTGACCAACCCCAAAGGGATCCATGTTTTGGAAGCTTAAGTGGGATTCATGGTATGGGGCTCTTGGTCTTCCTATAGGTTCCAGCCCAGTGGGCTCTGGTATGGGCTGTCTACTGGGACTTTAAGCACACACAGGCCCCATGCAGGTCTGCTTATCAGAGCACATGTTATCTCCTGTGCTTATCGCCCTGAAATTGTGCCCAGTAGCAGGGCCTGGAGTTGTGAGGGAGCAGTAACTCACTTTGAGGACATACTCACGGGGCTTTCACTAAGCCCTAAAAGTCATCCCTTCCTGCTGGTCAGTGAAGTGGAGAGAAGCCTGGTGACACTGGCCAGATTGCCTGCGCTGGTCAGTGAAGTGGAGAGAAGCCTGGTGACACTGGCCAGAGTGCCTGCGCTGCTGACTGCTGCAGGGTGTCTGTGCTGTCTCTCTGCTGCAGGCATGCTGTGTTTGGGATTCCTCTTCAAACGCCGTCACGGTTCATCAGTGCAAGGAACCACTATGCCAAGGAGTAAACTAGACTGACAATCTAAATGTCTCTCATCTATATTTCACATGCAATGCGCAAACCTTAACATTCTTAAATAGTATTTTTGGGTTTAAGCAGAATTGTTCCCTTTTGATTACTCACAGAAACTTTTCATGTCAAACAATGCCCCTTCCAATGGTCAATCACGTGATTGAAGGAAGACTGCAGGGGAGCTACAAGTGTCCTATAGCGTCCAGCAGTGTATGGCCAGCAGTCTATGGATGAAAAGAGTTATGGGTGGGGAAGAAGGATACATCTCTCTTTTAGCTCTGTATTGCATTCAGCAGTCAGTCAAGTCTTTCAGTGGCAGCCATTTACTGTATATGGAGAACACTGGTAGGAAGCATTAGCTAATGGCAAAAGGCAACAACATGATATGTGTGGGTTGGACCCACACACATACATCCCCACACAAGTTTCAAATGCATGCAAACAGTGCATGACATACAAGGTGAATGCAGCCCAGTGACTCCTTTCAGAGCCATTCAAGTGCATTTCCTGCTGTGATCACTGACATGGTGGTTGAGGCCCACTCGGCCACACTGGGAGACATTTTGCAAGCATCACCAGAAATGCTAGTGGGCTTGACGGGCAGCTATAGTGCCTCACAGATCATGCATGATTAAATCCGTGCCACCAAGGGAGCCCTTTTTGTGTGCCGGTCTCTATGGACACCCTACATATATTTTAAGAACAAACAGCTGAATAATGGGAAATAAATGAAGTTCCAGGGGATGAGAGAGCTAGACCTCCGCTTTTATGAAGGCTGAACCTCAAAGCGATGGGTGAACGACTCCGGGAAGAATAGCAGCTTTGTGTTGTCTGCACAGCACATTTAACCCCCACGAGTAGAACAGGGGACTTTTGCTCATGTTATGATTTACATTTAATGTCAAAACACTATTCAAAACACCGAGTCGGAATCTATGCTCTTTTTATTTTCACAACCGTTCTATTGAAAGACGCATGGACAGATATTGGGCATGGCTCCCAAACTGTCTCTGTTTTAAATTCCTTTCCAAACAACAATGCATCTGAACTTGTTCATTACAGATGTAGTCAAAACTGCGCTTCCCAGGCACCAGTGGGAGCTGAGCCGCAGCTCTCTGTGAACACTGACCACAGTCAGGCACATCAAGCACTTTTGACAGCCAGGGAGAGCCAGCCTCACGGAGCAGATGAGTCTCGGGGTTCAGGCTCAGTGGGGGAGTGGGGGGACTGAGGATGATGAAAGCGTCTCTGCCCCGCCTGCACACTGCAGGAGGCCAGCCGGAGGTCCCACAGAGATGCTGACGGAGGGCCCTCCTCACACCTCCCTGTGTTGATCCTCTGCGTCCGATCAAAGATCACATCACTCTTCAAGGCCATTAGGCCACTGGACTTGACCCAGGCACAACAAATCCATAATGATATGGTGTGTGTGTGGATGGGAGTGGGGGGACATTCCAAGCTGTCAATCACAGCAAACGGTCTGCTCCTGTTGTTTTCCCCCTACTCTGGGGCATTTATGAGGGCAGATTTGGGGTGAAGGGGGGCAACACTGGCTTTGACCTTCCCACTCCAGAGTAGTCTGGGGCTGTGTACAGACAGATCAACACACACAAACAGAAGGACAGGGCGTGGGGGGTGGAGTTGCCCTGAAAATATATCCATCAATTTTGAGGACGACCATCATTATGCAATCCAACACAAACAATACAAAGGGCACAGTAAACATTTGGGCCTCCGCATAATGACTCCCATTTTGGTGTGGTGAGGGGATGCATGCTCTGGAACAATGGGATCTGCGACCTGCGTGCAAGCTCATTATCCTTCACCCCTCACACAGCCAGCTCTCTCTCTCCCTCTCTCTCTCTCTCTCTCTCTCTCTCTGTCTGTATCTCTCTCTCTCTCACTCGGTGTCTCTCGACCGTATGCTAATGTGCCTCTTGTCTATCCAGACCTTCGCGAGGACGGCGTGGGGAGCGTGCTTTGAGTTTCATTGACTCTGCACAAATGAGGCCGCTGGCTGCGTCCCCCGGCCCCTGTCTGGGCTCCTGGGGACAGTGGAAGTGCACCTTTTGTTGG
Source organism: Alosa alosa (assembly GCF_017589495.1). NCBI lineage: Eukaryota > Metazoa > Chordata > Actinopteri > Clupeiformes > Clupeidae > Alosa > Alosa alosa. Next base: position 3,298,894 of record NC_063196.1, on the reverse strand, counting down.
ACTTTGTTTTATGTCTCCATGAGCAGTTCAAATTCACATTGTTGTTGGCAGCGAGAGATGAAGGCGGAGGCTGTGGAGAAACAGTTGGAGAGGTGGGGGTGGGGGTGAGAGGGCGGGGTGGGTTGTTGATTTTGATAAGTTCAGAGAATAGGGAAAACAGGCCTTTCAAGCACTAATGCTGATTCTATGAAAATGCTGAAAGGAACAATATGGAGGAGCAGTTTTTAAGTCCTTCATTATTTAGACGGCTCATTATATTCAAACAAAATGGACTACTCCATGTTGCAAAACACAGAAATATTATTCTTGTTCATGACTATCATAGCTGGCAAAAAGTATACAGCATCAGTATCAGCTATCCAGGGCTCTCAGTGAGGCGACATGAAGCCTAAAGAGATATTGACATTAGCAAAAACAAAAATAAACCTAGAGCGAAACATCTCACAAACAGTTCTTTTTTAAAATGATATTGATGGGACAGTGTGCAAGGACAGGACGGCACCAGCTGCCGATATCAACTGCTCTGATGGAGACCACCACTGCCTCATTAAAGGCTCATAGCCAAGCCTGGACAAACATTCTATTAGCGCTCAACTGCTCTATTGATTGAACTCGACCTGAACTTGGACTATGGCTTGGAACAAATTGCATTCCATCGTTTGGTGCTGTGTTTGTCTTTATTTTCCCATTTGTATCTGACTGAATTACACAACAGATAATGATTTAGAAACACCAACACTGCAGGCACATCTTTAGGTGGTCTTTGAAACATTAAATACCAGCCTACGACTGAATTCCTCCTTAAAGGTTATAAGACATGTGCATGTATAATTCAACAGATGCAATACTTACTCAATCATCCTACATCCGCCAATGCTGCCCTGCCCTCAAAGAATTCATTTCAACCCCCAGCATTGCATGCTGGGTCAAAAAGCTGATTTATTCCTTTTACAATTCAACAAGACCCTGCACACACAAGATGACTCATTGTAAACCTTTCAGCCTAGATGCACTGAGATGTTTCTGCTGATCCCACAGTCTTGCAGAATCAGTACTGTGCTGTGTTCACAATCCTGTCCAGTTCTATGCCATTTATCCCATCTGTGACCAGACCAAGGCAGCAGTGATCCACGTACAGTAACACACACAGATCCCTCTGCCCACAACTGGACTCTGGGCAGCACAACTGGTTCAGATGGCTGATGCCTCAGACAAATGCCCGGTTTGTGTGCTCTGCTCTCTGTTCTGTCATGCATGTGTCTGTGGCTTGACAATGTCATCCGTGTGAGTCCAGCTGATTGGCACAGAGGAGTACAGATAATGATGGCAGCCCATAATAAGACCTCTGTTTTATATGTGCTTAATGATAAAACAGGACTACATGTAAGTGTCTAGCTATTTAGGAATGATCCTGCTTTCAGAGTAGAGTACAGAATACATGATGGCATCACTCATAATCTCAGACCTTTAGTAAAACTAGTTTTACACTCTGTCCACTACGGGAGCCCTAAGTCACTTTTTTTTGCCTTTATGTAAATACATATAGATATCATTGCTTTTACTGTGATAATAAATGAATAGAGCATGTAGTGTCTTGTCTTGTAGAGTAGGCTACACAATTCAGGGTAGCATGCAGTGACTGAAGAGCAGGAGCAGCCTGTCATAATTATCTTAATTTCTCATCTTCATCAAAGTTCATCAGAGTTCATAACTCTAATTTGTCCAGCTGAAGATTTAGTGTTGTATGCTGCGGAAGTTCTTTGGAAGCTTCATAATGCAATGCGTTTTAAGTTGATGGTTGGAATTCCAGGCAGGCCGTTAGAACAGAGGCCCTTTCAGATGGAGCACAGGGCCTGAGGACTGAGGTGCAGCTGATGCTTCTCACCACACAAGTGACACCATGACTCCTCATCATGGCCTCTGAGAACCAGAGGGAGCACAATGATCTTTCCCATGGAACCAGTGTCAAAGACCGATGGAATGCCTCATTCCATAGTGCTTCCTTCATTATGGGTACGCCATTCAGTAACTGATTTACACTATCATAAAGCATCAAGATGATCCTATTCTGAGACAACACTGGAGGTTTCACTGTTTTATACCATATTTTATCCCATGTTTCTTTGTGGAATAAACATAAAAATTCACAGTGATAAACCAGTGGTTTGTACAATTGCACTTACATTAGCATACATGTTAGTTGCCTGTTTTTTTAGAGATACAAGGACATGTAGGAACAGATTCTAAGGATACTATTTAACGTTTGAAGGTTTTAAATCAGGAGAAAACATTGTGAGATGATTGTGCTCTTGTTGTCATCCTCAGAATAGGACCCCAGACTGTTTATGTGCTTTCTGTGTTCTCGTACTAAAAGGAATGACTCATAGCTGATGACCATGACAAACATATCTGGTATCAAACTGGCAAGCCACTGAGAATCTTTCAGCGTGTGTTGCCATAGTTACTGTGCCTGGACATACAGAGCAGTGGAATTCTCATTATGGTGGCCCTGGGTAAATAGACTGTGCTGAAGGGAGTCAGTGGTGAGATCCCATCCCAAGGAACCCGATGAAACAAAGCCGATGAGAACGGCTGAAAGGCGAGAGAATCGTTGAAGAGATGCAGAAATGTTTTTCGTGAATTCATGTGCAAGCAGAGTGGCTGAAGATATGCCTCTCCAGTTCCTGCGCAACTGCAGGTGTTTCATGTCAGGTTGATATGACTATCTGTTGGCAGGTCTTTTACTTTTATTCTCATTCTGTCAATGTGAGCAATGATCATGCAGAAGTACTCGGAGAAGTTCATTTAAAGACCACTGCCAGAAGTGATAAGCCATGATGATGTAGCGGAGGCAGCTGGAAATGCAAGACTTCTTGAAATTCAGTGAATGCCAGCTGAACTTAAACCTCTTCACGACAGATACAATCACCTATGGCTGTCCAAGAAAAGTCAAATGAATAATTTGAGCACTGCATATCTGAAACATGACAGTACTTTCTTAATCCTCCCAGAGAACATTTGCAGACAGAATATTCTCTCTGTACCATATGATTCACCTCAGTTTCATACAAAAAATTGGAACATTACTTATTTAGGTATCAGGTCTCCTTATTTTAGTGATGTAGAGCCACAATCTAACTTCCCTCCACAACTGCCTCACACTATTAAATGAAACTGAAACGCTTTAGCCAATCAGCTTATCAGACATGACAACTTGCAGAGGGAATCTGGACACATTTATGTTCTTTGAGCTAACAAAACACTTTGATGCTAATGCCATGGAGGTGCTAAGCTATATCATGTTGATCTGGATTCTGTCATAGCAAAGTAATGTTAAAACTCATCATCATAGGTTAAGTTGAACCACTGGTGAGATTTAGGGCTATTTATGCTACAACATAAAAGGGCACAGTAAGCCCTCTGATGTCATATGCCATGTTGAGAATGCTTTCACAACATGTGACTGAACTCAAATAAGTCTTTCTGTTCAAAAAAAATCTGATATGTCCCTCTCAAACTTCAAAACACCATGCTGTAATATAACTGGGTATCTTTGTAACTCAGGCAATAGGATGTTTGTCTGATCTGCCGCCTTGTATTTCACTGTTGCCTAAAGTAGCGAATAACCTGTTCTGCAGAGATAAAGTGAGGTTATTCACTGGCTTTGTCCAAGGGAGAGCTGAATTCTTCCAGCTGCTTCCCCTTTGATATCGATCAAACTAGAAGTGCCCTGTTGTGGACCTCTGGGCTCTGATGATGGGTGCCTCGGCGTCCACTGAACAACAGATCATGCAGATGATTACACTGGTCTTCACCAGGGACATACTTTGTCCAATTCAAAGAAAATACAGCGTTTGTTGGCATTACGCAGAGGACCCATGACATGGTTGATGGGAACTCTCTGTAGTAATGTTTAGCACTCAGCAGTGGTATTATTTCCATAGCCCATAGCTCTCATAGGCCTGCTTTTTAAGCAAGCCTAGAACTAAAAGACCACCACCAACAAACACACAAAGCTGTGGGTACTTTGAGCCCTCTACTTGCTGATGAAGCCTTGCAGAAAGAACACCAATCATGCTGCAATGAATCGCTGACCACTGTTTAACTTTGGTAGGAAGTTGTTTACGTTGTGGGTAGTTACCTTTCTACTGTAAGATACTGGCAGAGGGGCTACAAATCACCTGAGACATTTTTTTGGAAAACTTTTTCAAAGCCCCATTATGTATGAGATAGCTGAGGAGGCCCAAAAGTTTTTTCTAGATTTTCTGGCAAGCCAAGCTAGGGTGACCACACTTTCAAACAAGGCTCTTAAAATGGCTGTAAAATGATGCTAGATGATGTTGCATTTGTTGATGTTGATGTTTATGGTCCTTAGTAGACACTTTTGTCCAAAGCAACTTGCATTATATTTGAACCAAACACCAAACAAAACACACCACAGACAGAGCTCACTCCTATGTTCAAGTGAAACTCCACACAGTGTTTTGTTGTGGTTTGGGGGACACTCCACTGACTCCACCAGGGCTTTATTGTGCCTCCTGATGAAGCCTTGCAGAGAGTCAAACACCAATCATGCTGCAAGGAATCGCTGACCACAGTGTCTAACTTTGGTAGGCTAGCACTGTTTACTTTTGTGGGTAGTTACCTTTCTAGCTGTCTTTTCTGAAGCCTTCTGGAGGTCTTCAGAAAAGACAGACTTTTCTCTTTGGCATGACAGGTAACTGTTAGCGTGCCGACGGACTCTGTCAGACAGAGCCACCAAGGTCATAGCAAAGCCACAGCCTTGACTCCGACATACTGATTGACACACACACAACAAGTCAGTGTTGAATCTAGCCCAGGGGGGCATTTTCTGTGTTTCAGGGGCTGGGTTGGGTGATACTGAGTGGAGCAGCACATGATGATGTACTTGAGTGTCAATTTAAGAGCTAAAAACAAGTATGACCTCATTACTATGACTTTAAAGGATAATTCCGGTATTTAGCACTTTCTGGTTTGTTTTGGATGAACTAGAGTGGTGAACACCTAAATGATGGGTCCTGTCTCGACTTTCTGACTCGTTTTGAATCGCCTTTGACTGGCTGGCTATGGGCATGCACAAACATTCGTTTTCAAAACTGTGCAATTCCCCGAGTGGTTAGTGGTGGTTTTCGTTGGTTATTAAAAACAAATATATCAGCGCATGTATGATTTCAATCCGTGTTATTTGCTATTGTGGAGCTATTTTTTCAGATACCTCACAACCGTGTATAAACTTCCGCTCAATATTTGAGTCTGAAGCATAGGCAGTAAAAGAAGGTCTCACGGGGGAAAGCCTACAACCGTAAACAGACCCCTTTTCCGTTTCCGTAGCGCAGTGATATCAAGGAGCAATGAATCTTCCAACAGAAATCAATGGGATTTTACAAAATGGCAAATAAAACATGACAGAAACTGTATTTCACTACGCTACTTGTTGTGGAACATCAACGAACATCACTAACCACTCGGTGAGTTGCACAGTTTTGAAAATGAATGTTACAAGAGTTGTTTTTTGGCATGTTTGTGCATACCCATAGCCAGCCAGTCAAAGGCGATTCAAAACTAGTCAGAAAGTCGAGACAGGACCCATCGTCAAAATTTCGGTGCCACTCTAGTTCATCCCAAACAAACCAGAAAAGGGACTCCGCTTTGGACTTGTAACCGGAGGGTTGCCGGTTCGAACCCCGACCGGTAGGCCCGTAGAAAGTGCCCTTGAGCAAGGCACCTAACCCCTCACTGCTCCCCGAGCACCGCTGTTGTTGCAGGCAGCTCACTGCGCCGAGATTAGTGTGTGCTTCACCTCACTGTGCTTTCACTGTGTGCAGTGTGTTTCACTAATTCACGGATTGGGATAAATGCAGAGACCAAATTTCCCTCACGGGATCAAAAGAGTATATATACTTATACTTATACTTATTTCCTTGAATGACATGAAACTGAAAAGTAGAATGTCATGAACAGCACTTGGCATGCTCGAGGGGTGAGCAAAGCGGAACATCAGTGAATGACTTCTACCCTTTCATTCAAAGAAACATCAAAGATTGCCAAACTGGACCAGATGAGATCATAACAACATTATCTAACCAAAAGGCTTTTCTTGTGTTTCCCAGAGCTGTCTCTGTTTGGGTAAACTTTCTTTCACCTTTGTGAGAAGACTGCACACCGCAACGAAAACACTATTATATTACAGCGTGCGTTGTAGACACCAAAACAAGACCAAACATGACAGCAGATCACACTTTTCAATTTCCAATACAGATAACAAGTGAAAAACAGAATTCTGTGGGAAGACTTTTGCTACTCAACCATGGTGGGAAATCCCACTTTGTGCCCTGTGGTAAAGACTGGCATGTCTGTGCTGATTGATGGATGTCAGAGCAACAGTAGGCTACTGTGTGTGACAAGAACATATTTATGCGGGTCTACTACAGTCATTATTCAGAAACACTGATAGGATTAGACACTAGTTAAGTATTTCAAAGGTATTTCGGAACAATATGTGTCTGGGGGTATTACAGTTTAGATGGCTTTTTTTGCGGATGACAATATTCAATATGCTTATTAATTCAATATACATTATTCCATGACAATCACCTGCCCATACATTGTTGCTGTTTGCAGCTGAGAGCTCTAGCAGTGTCCCCTGACCTGGTCCTGCATCGCTGGCTCTAAGTGTGGACATGAGGAGAGGGCAGTTGACTGAGCTGGGTCCTGGTGTCTCGGAGCGCCTCCCTGATCACAGCGACGCTGTCAACACAGCCTGGGAGCCTCCAGCTGCAGTCACAAAGGCTGGCATTTAGTCCAGCCACAAGAGCCCTGCTGCCCCTCACACACAGGCCCCACAGCACAGATCACACAGCACACATCACACATCACACAGCACACATCACACAGCACACATCACACATCACACAGCACACATCACACACACATCACACAGCACACATCACACACATCACACATCACACATCACACATCACATCACACATCACACATCACACACACATCACACATCACACAGCACACATCACACAGGCCCCACAGCACACATCACACAGCCCATGTCACACATCACACACACATCACACAGCCCACAGCACACATCACACATCACACAGCACACATCACACACACAGCCCACAGGACACAGCACACAGCCCACAGCACACACACATCACAGATCACACAGCACACATCACGCACACATCACACAGCACACAGCACACATCACGCACACAGCACACAGCACACACACATCACACAGCCCACAGCACACAGCACACAGCACACATCACACATCACACAGCACACACACATCACAGATCACACAGCCCACAGCACACACACAACACACATCACACAGCACACATCACACATCACACACACAGCACACATCACACAGCACACATCACACAGCACACATCACACACACACAGCACACATCACACAGGCCCCACAGCACACATCACACAGCACACATCACACAGCACACAGCAAACATCACACAGGCCCCACAGCACACATCACACAGCACACATCACACAGGCCCCACAGCACACATCACACAGCACACATCACACAGGCCCCACAGCACACAGCACACATCACACAGGCACCACGGCACACAGCACACATCACACAGGGCAGTTGTGCGAGAGCCAGCTCATCTGTCATCTGTCTCCATTTCAAAGGCAACTGCAGTACAGACTGGCTCAAAAATGCCTTTGGTCTTTCATGTATGACAACAAAAATGAGGAAAAGGGGAAGACTGAGCTAAGCTCTGGCCAAGATATTGATGGAGACAGAGGCTTGAAAATGTTGATAGCCTTCTTTATTTAGCATTTTCCTTGCTCGTGACAAATAAACCACTAAATCTTCCAGCCATTGCATACCACACAGTAGCAATACCACATACGGTCAAAGTAAGCAACAGCCATTTTGACAGTTCTTACAGTAATGACATGACCACAACATTTGAGAAAACCTGACTCAGAGTGTTTTTTTCAGATAGTACTGTAAAGTCATCAGCATGGGGCCTATAAAGACAGGGTCCACAGTGTGCGGATCAGCCAGTGTCATGCTTTTGAGCAGCCACGTCCACCACACAGCTGCCAAACTGGAAAGGCAGAAGTCAGACATGGCCAACGGCAGCTCTGGGGCCAGATACTAACTTGTCTTCGGTGAAAACAAAACCATGAACTTGATTTTACCTTTTAGGCCGGTCTGGTTACCTTACAACATATACATTAGTATGTACAGTGGCGTTTAAGAGGGCTTTGTGTATCTGTGTAAAGCTAGGCCACTGGTGGATTTCAATTTGAATGGAGACAAAAGAAGAGAGGATTCTTTCTGAGCTGCTGTGAATTAAACTATAAAGTACATTGACCACATCAATCTATGGACTACCATGTCTCGTTTGGAATGCTTGACCCATGCATAAGAAATCTCAGTTCTAGCAAAGTTGAGTCCAGGAAGACTTACTTTTTAATCTCTTACAGCTGGGCATTTGTCCAAATCTTCTCAAAAAAGACAAATAAAAAATAATTTTCAATAACAATCTGTTCACCAGTGGAACAACATTGAGCCAAACAAATATATATAAAAAAATTATATCTTATAATCTTGCATCAATCACAAAATAAACTGCATCAAGCCAGGATATTAATGCAGAAGAGCATGACATGGACAGTGTTTTGCTTGGAGAGCATTTTTAAATAGCAATGGCTAAAAAGTAATAAACTGTAAAGTACAGATGCCTGCGGATGATTTCCTTTTGTGCCGTCTTGTCCTGAATAGAGCTTGCGAGTTGGGCTGTGCCAGAATCCTTGACTTCATGCTGCTTCTCTGCAGACACACACACACACACACACACACATACACACACACACACGAACAGGCACGCACGCACATGCACACATGCATGCACAAACGCACGCACACACTTACACACTCGCACACACACACACACACACACACACGAACAGGCACGCACACACATACACACATGCATGCACACACGCACGCACACACTCACACACTCTCGCACACACACACACACACACACACACACACACACACAAACACACACACACACACACACACACACACACACACACACACACACACACACACGCACACACATTTACACACAGGTCTGCTAGGAAGAGTTTTCCACTATCCAAATCTTTCCGATTTTCACTTCACTCGGACAGAGGCCACATTGCACTTGGGGTGGCAATCTGAGCTGCCTTCCAGCAGAAGAGAAACTAAAAACCAGAGATTCCCATCACTGTTTTCTCTGGATAACAGGAGATCTTTCTGGGGCTATTTGAGCTGCACAGTAGCCCAACCAACTCTGGCAGCTTTGTCTCCCAGTTCAGCTGTAGAGTGCACATCAGGGGAACTTTTTGGATCATTTTGCTCTCTTTAGTTTGCAGTGCTATTTTGTTCAATTGTTCTTTGATACCAGCCATTTATGTCTAAACTATATTCCCAATAACAGTGTTCCTTTGGAGATTAGTTGAATGTTTTGTTGAAAAAAGTAGGTCAAAATGAGACAAGCCATTCTCACAGAGGAAACTGTGGACATGAAGCCAACCCTCCGAGGGTGCTGACTAAACTGTTTCTTAATGAAGAGCCCAATAACAGTGTCCCTACTGTCTGTGATGGACTTCTGATGAGTCAGTTTCAGATGGGAATTCATTTGTCTGATGCATTGATTCCTAAGCACTGGTCACATGCTGACACAGCACAGGCCGTTTTTAAGTTGAAACACAGACACCGGCGCAATCCAGTTTTGGCCTGACTTTTGGAAGCCTACAAGTGCAGAGACCTGGCTTGACTTCCTTTGTAGTGAGATTTATTATGTCGCGCTCTCCTTCCTTACCCCAACCCCCCCTTGCCTCTTTCTTTTCCATCTACCTCTCCTTACAAACCCTCATTCTAAACGGTGTGTAAACCATATCAGTTGCATTTTGAAGCCGTTGACTGTGCAGAAGATTCTGTTTAATGCTCCGTAAAGAATGCTAATCTAGTAACGCATGAATTGGTGTACATGAAGCCAAACGCTTTAACTATGCAGGCCCTTAATGAACAACCCTCTTGCTATCTGGGCACAATATCAACAAGTGTTTGCCCTGCTCTCCCTCCACAATGTAGATCCAGGACCCAGCATCCTGTTGTGATGTTTGTTTAAGAAGCCAGTCGGGTCTGTGGGGTTGTCGATAAGACTCAGAACAGATGAATAATGATCAGGGACTTTAGGGGATTGTAGAACATTAGAGGACAGGGCATAAAAAGAATGGCACCAACGCACTATGTGCATGCTCTAGCCTTCTACATAAAATATAAGATCCTTATGAAATATTGAGATGTGTGGTAGATATGCATATTCATGTGAGACGGGGAGAATCGTTTCTCAGTGCTACAAAATGCAGCAATTTCAGGGAAACTGGAGTCACTTTGTTCAGCCTGGTGGTGAGCCTCAGCTAGCCTGAATTAAAGGCTGAGATTATAAATGAATATGTTCACAGTTGAGTTATACAACAGCCTATGCCGCCCGCCATATATGGAAAGCTGGAATCTGGCTTGCGTTCTCCAAGGGTGCTCGTGCTGACATGGTAGAGCAGTCAGTCTGGTTTACAGCTGAAACATTCACGTCTCAGACTGACATGGGGCCTTTCACACAAAACACTTGTAGGAGATGGAAAACACAGACCTCATGAGAGGGTTTTACTGCTGCCCTACACAGGTCTGCCTTCCCCCGGCAGCCATTTTACAAAGGCCCTTGGAGAGATGGATGCACATTTAATGTCCATAGCCGTTTGGCAGTGAAATGTGGACAGCTGAGATAAGGCCTGCTGGACGAGGAGTCCGCTCTCCAGAGTGGGCTGCCATTTCAGCTATTGCGTTCGCTGTCTAATTAAACCATAATTTTTCTCCCGTCTGAAAAAAAAAATCTAATCAGTGCTTTGTGACATTTATTTCTTTTTGTGGACAAAATAACAACATTGTGTTTGGTGTGTGTGTGTGTGTACTCGCTGGGCACACATGTGGTGTGTGTGTGTGTGTGTGTGTGTGTGGTATGCATTTTTTCATGTTTACACAAGTACCACTCACTACAGGTCTAGAGAGCAGTGTTATTGCCCTTGTGTGCTCTATCAGTTGAGTGTGGTGGATTTAGCTGGATAACATCCTAACTACCCTAACTATCTGAAATGAACCAGGTTTTTCCCTGCCTTTGAAGCAGCTGTTGGGAGTTGCTATTGCAAGACATCCTTAATGATCCTGAAATGATTTCTGGCATTAAATTAAAAGAGTGATAGGACTATGTGCTCCAAAAGTAATTTGCCTTCAAAGAACTGATTTTGTCAGATAATGATTTGCAGAAAAAGCTCATACATCATACTATCCCATTTGTTTAGCAACGTGTGATGAGCTGGGTCATGGACACAGTTTTCATCAGGGATTCCTACAGTCTATCATGATACTTTCAACAATAGAGAGTCCGGAGAAAGTTCCAGAATCCATTTATTCGCTTAGAGATCCATTCATCTATGGTGATGGTGTGGCTGGGCAGTTCAAACACATTTATATACAAAGATGTTTATAAAGTACAGACAAAGCTTTTTGGGAGAACAGCAAACACATCTTTCTTTTATGCAAAGGTTTGAAATGCAGTTGTTTACTTAATTCCAAATAAAATACACATCCATATAGTTTAACACTGACACCATCAGCGCAGCAATTGGTTGTGCTGAAAAGCACTGCTAACTGTCTGTCATCACATAAAGCCCGCCCCATGCCGGATACGTGTTTATAATTGGTTTCTGGGTTTCTGGTGATCGGAAATCAGCTTCAATGAGAAGGTCTCCAGATGGACCTGCTAACAGGGTCATCTGGGTTCACACAGGTTGCCATTTCCAAATATTTGGCAAATAGGCAAATCTACTGTATGCATGCATACTCACCCACTCATGCATTCACCCATGCAATATGTGGAAGAGCAGAGGGCCGGTGAAAGGAACATAATAAATGAGGTTGAAGAGTGGAGCCTACTTAGTCACATCCACATGACATAATTGCTCCCTTTAGATGCATTTGCTAAACACAGCGACCATCTTGTTGGTTGCATTAGCATATATTCTAATACTGGCCCATAATATGTGTCTGTTTGCATGCACACAAATGGGACTTGCATACAAAATGTGCCAATAAAACAAACAAGTGACTCTGCTCCATGACTCCTTCTGTGCAGTGACATCACATTTATTACACATGTTTTATATGATATGATATAAACTGACAGCTTTTTATGGACCACCATAGATTATACCACAAATAATCTTACTAGAGGACCTACAAGCTAAGAGCTAAGAGAACTGTACAAGTGGTTCATGTACAGACGTGTCACTATTGTAGATGTTCCACCATTACAGACACTGTCTAAATATTTCTTCTGTCAGGGCTGTTCCTACTGATGGCTTGGGAAGGTCTGCGTTAGACCGTGAAAGCATCCAAACTGTGGGCAGCTCCTGACTGCTGCCCGACACGCCGCCTGCTCCGCCTCATTAGGCACGACACATCCGCTGCGTGGATGGCACTGGCGCTGGCGCTGGTCAGGATGCGCGGCCCCTGGCGCAGGCTCAGCCTGGCACCTCTCATTACGCTGTCAGCACTGTCTCAGCGGAGGGGCCAGAGAGAGGGGCTAATGACAGAGGGCCGGCCGCTGGCCGCTGACGCCGCAGCCCGGCGCACAAAGAGCCTGTAATTCACCCAACCGCTTATTTGGACGATATCTGTGATTTGGCTTCATCAGAGGACACATCTGCCCAGGCTATTGAACATGGTATCTGACTAAAAGCAGTGGCACTCTACGTGCAAATGTGTAAACAACGCAGACGCCTACAAACTTGCCAGTGGAATGTCAGCTCAGTGCTATTTAAATAGCTCATTAGTGTTACGGGTTTAGTCCAACAAGGGAGAAACAGACGGGTGGGTTGGGTGAGCAAACACTGTTTTGAGACAAATATTGTTTTATTTCAAAGAGTGGCATAAAAACAAATTCATTTATTTATGGACGTGAGAAGGGAGACCTACTATGTTGAAAAACATCATCCGTGCAGAGAAAGTCAGTTGAGATGCCAAACCACCATGAGAGAAAAATTAGAGATGACCCCTTGCACCCCATGACCGGAGAAAAACAGTTTGGTTCTGTCCTTACGTCAAAAATGTGGTGGTCATAGCACTTACCAAATTGTGAAAATGACCTTCAGGATTGTTTTGACCACAAGGCCCCACCAATATAAAACTAGTTTTTATTTGAAACAATAGAGTTTACCACTGAGCACTCTGCGTCTCCAGTGGGGGAAGTGAAAGTGTGTCAGGGACAATGGGCCGCATGGCCTGAGCACTGTACAGGGGAGCCTTTGACATCCTCTCCATTAGCTGCCGAATGACGCCTCAGGACCACTTTCTCTCTCTCTCTTTCTCTCTCTCTCTCTCTCTCTCTGTGTTTCTTTCTGTCTTCCTCAGAACCTCCAGAATTACCCTGTGAGAGGTTGTCATGGCAATGATCTGATTCAGAAGTGTCTTCCTGAGTCCAGACCCCCTACTGGGTGATGAGCCGCTCACGACGCACCCACGGGACCGAGCACCACGCTCCGCTCAGGTGCACACACACACACACACACACACACACACACACACAGTGGACAGGACGGTAGGAACCAATGAGCCACCACAGCTGCAGCCAGGGGGACTGGAGTCTCCTCTTCCGTGCTCTCGCTCCATTACTGGCCTTCAGCTAATTGGCACGGCTTGAGCTTTATAAGGCTTCCTATATTCCAGACATCAAAGGTGTGATTTGTGATCAGTGGTGAATTGTGGGTCATTTGTCAAAGATATTCATCACCTCAGAGAGGGTTTCCATATTGGAGGAAACCTTAATATCCTGCAATTAGGGCTGACGGGACCTCTGCTCCCAAAGAAACCCACAGAGTTTAACGTTACAGCTCGGGATTTAAGGGCATAAAAATGATAGGCATCAAACTATTACCGCGTGGTGTGACCTTTGTGGGAACGGCTTAGTCGTAAGACAATAAATAAAAAGCCATAGATGAAAGCACCCTCAGACTTAAAAGTGCTCTTTGAAAATAAAGAGGCACGAAAGCTGACACTTGCTTTTTTTGGCCGCGGAGACGCCAGCACGCATCAAATGAGACTTCCAAGTGCTAGGAGCGCGCGCCACGCTACCTTCTGTGCAACCCAACCTGACGTTGTTTACTGCGAGGAGACCATGTAGTGGCCAGCCAATACTGAGCTCAGTTCTTCCTCCACTGCACTGGCAGGCACGATGGCCTCCAGTTTGACGGACACAGCGATGAAGGGACCTGAGCCAGAGCGAAATGTTTCCACTCGATGTCCCTACTGCCAAGAGAAGAAGACAACACATTCCCTGGCTATATGGAAAACATTAAAGCCTTGATGGTGGAATATGATTTGGGGCCTGTAATGTGTGATTAATTGGGGGCCAAGCAGCGAAGCTGCGAAGGCACCCATTGTGTTTCTAGCTTTTCCTATTATTATTACACATCTTTCCTCTGCCATTGAAGTCTATGGCAGCCCATAGAACCGTCTGGTGAAAAGTTGTGAAATTTGGCACACTAATTAGGCTGCATCCCAGAATTAATTTCACCAAGTTTCGAGTCCGCACCACGAGCGTAGCGCCACCAACAGGCCAAATTTGGACATGCGTTCATGCATGTAACTTCTGACCCGTTGGCCCGATTTTGAAAAATTAGGTACCATTGGAATCCTTGGACCAGGCCGAGTTCAACGCACCCTATGACGTCATTTTCCGCCATGCTGGATTTTCCGCCATATTGGATTTTAGTGAAACTGAAACTAATTTTTCACAGGTCACAAATTTTGTCCGATCGTCACCAAACTTGACATACATGATCTTCAGACCAAGCCTAACAAAAGTTGTGGTGTTTTGTCTTCGGAACTTAAACCGTTCACCCGTAATATCCAATTGAAACTTGCGGCGAAGCCGCCAAACAGGAAGTGAGCTCATATCTCAGCAACCCATTCATCTATCATAACCAAACTAAGTACATGGACTCAGAACCCAATCAGGGGGACGCTCAAGAAATTTGGTGACCTTTGACCTCTAGGGGGCGCTGTAATTAAGAAACATGCCTTTTGGCCTGTAGCAGCAGTTGTGCTTAGAATTAAAACACACTAGTGGTGTCTGGTACTACTGTTGAAGGTCCTTAGGTCAACCCAAGCTAACTTGTGATGTCATCATAATTGATTCGGCCGCCATAATGGATTTAATCAAAAACACGTACAAATTTCCGCAGGTCACAAATCTTAGTGGATCCTCACCAAAATTGGCAGAGACCATCTTCAGACCATGTCTTATCAGTGCATCACTTTTTGGAACAATTGACCGAAGCATTCGGCTGTAACAGCCAATCGAAATTTGTGGCGAAGCCGCCAAACAGGAAGTGAGCTCATCTCAGCAACCCTTGCATGTATCAAAGCCAAACGTTGTGCATGGACTCATGACCCAATCAGGGGGACACTCAATAAATCAGGTGACCTTTGACCTCTAGGGGGCGCTGTAATTAAGAAACATGCCTTTTGGCCTGTAGCTGCTGTTGTGTTTGGAATTAAAATGTACTAGTGGTGTCTGGTAACACTGTTGGAGGTCCTTAGGCCGACCCAGGCCAACTTGTGATGTCATCGTTATTGATTCGGCCGCCATGTTAGATTTAATCAAAAACATCAAAAAGTTTTCACAGGTCGCAAATTTCATCTGATCTTTATCAACATTGGCACAGACCATCTTCAGACTATACCCTATCAATATATTGCTCTCTGGAACAATTGACAAAAGCATTCGCCCGTAACAGCCAATCGAAATTGGTGACGAAGCCGCCAAACAGGAAGTGAGCTCATATCTCAGCAACCCTGCCATGTATCATAACCAAACTTACTACATATATTCATGACCCCATTAAGAGTACGCTCAAAAAATGTTGTGACCTTTGACCTGTAGGGGGTGCTGCAATTAGCAATATTGCATTTTGATATCTAGTTGCTGATGTGTTTTATCAATCTTTTATTTTTTTGATGTGAAACTGATGACAACATGTTCCATCCAGTTAATTCTAATGCGTGCGTGCAAGAGCAGGGCAGGGCAGGACGGGGTGGGACGGGCTGGGGTGATTAGGTGTGGGGGCTGGCTGGCGGAGGCAGTGGCTGTGGCAATACTCAGCCCTGTTTCAGCCCTGTTGATCCCGGGTGTCTGCTGAGTTCTATCTTGTCGCCGTGGCTACTCCCGCCTATTCTGCTTGGCCCCCTCATTGCTGCTTGCAGCTATATTTATGTATGTGTTTTTTCCCCTTCCTCTTGCTTTGGAGGCTGTCTCTTTTCAACATGGCGCACATTCCTGGGAGGTTTTTGCGGCAGCAGTTGGAGACCTCTGAGGAAGCATTGCAGCTTTGCTTGAACAAAGTTCATGTCGAGTTTACAGAGCATAAGTTTTATTATGGCAGTAATAGATTTTCAGATTCTCTTAACAAACACAACATGTGTACTTTGATATAAAAAAAGGCCCACATAAAATTTTTAAAGGCTTTGCAACTAAAGCTAATTTTCTCAAAGCCCAACAGCATGGTGTAATTGTGAACCGCTAAGCTCCTTTTGGGAGTTTGGAAAACCTCACAGGGTACTTTGTCACCCATACTTGGATAAAAAGAATAGCGATTCACTCACCTCACGAGCAAAAGTGAATAATAATTAAAGAAGTATGAATAATACAGCACAATATCCCAAAATGTTGTGATTTCTATATGGAGTTCAACTAGAGATGTATGCCTTGCTCACTGATTGCAGTCCTGTGGAGCCCTGGTGATATTCTTGTGATGTGCTGTAAGTGAGTGACAATGAAAGTCAGAAGCTGGTGGCAGGCCAGAGAGAAGAGGCACAAACACATGCTGGATTTGACTCATCCTTGTCTGGAACAGTTTCCAAACCGCTTTTTAAATACAATTTGGCACATAGCAACATGATTTACTATAAAAGAAAATATTTAGTTACACTTTGTTTTGCAACTGGCATCAGCAAAGTCTGCTTTTATCAATTTATATTGCAAGTACTGTAGACACATTGATTGCATGTCTAGTTACACAAGTAACTGATACAGTGCTAATGCTTTACAGTGCTTTAAACTGAGCTCAAATGAGTGTGTTCAGTGTTTTTTTCACTGAACAGTATCGAGTCAGTGACATACCACAATCACACTACTAAAAATGCAGTTGTCAAAACCTATATTATGTCAACTCAGTGAGAGGTGCCATGATATACTTTATGTCAACAAAGTAGTAGATTTCACTTTTATGTGTACATGACACTTGTTGACAAGTTGACAAAACAGCCTTGATGGGAGCTGACACTACTGTAGATTTAGACAGTGTCTGTAATGGTGGAACATCTACAATAGTGACACGTCTGTACATGAACCACTTGTACAGTTCTCTTAGCTCTTAGCTTGTAGGTCCTCTAGTAAGTAGTCATGTTAATGCGCTTATGTGTTTATGTCAGTTGTCATAAAGAGCTTAGGAGGGTGTCAGGAAACTATACCATATTTGCTGTCAGGTGATAATGGTACAAATATGACTATATACTGTTTGGCAAAAAAAAACATATTCAAATAAGTGGATGGAAAAAAGGACTGCAGCCCAGGGTGAGTCAAAGCTGACTTATGTATCATTTCCCCTGTCTGCCATCTACCTCTGATTTACAAGGAAAAGGGAACTTGCCAGCAAACAACATACCCACTTTTACTTTTTTCTGATTTATTCCCAATAATGTGGATTTAGATTTGAACACTGAGTAGATGTTAAAAAAAGAAGAAAAAATCAGCACAATTCATTTTCATTTCTGCATTCCTCCCTGCACATCGGTGTTGATCCACAACTTGGCAACTCAATCAGTTTCGAGCGAGGCACAAAAACAGGAACCCGATTCAGTCAGCCCACGCCGCTTGTCCCTTTCAGTGGAGCATGACAGGAGCCTCTGATCCGCAGGAAGTGAGACTGGCTCAGCTGTCTCGGCCAGCGTGGGGTATTAACATTCACTGGACATTGGGTCAGGCTTAACCCTATCCATGCTCCTCTCTCACCCCCAGCTCACAATGGCCCACTGATTGTACTGTCAGGCTGGGGTAGTTGGAGTCTTACATGGCCAACACATGATGAATGTGGCTGAGAGAGAGAATCTGTGCGTGATTACAATGCCAACAGCAGACAATACAAAGGCCTGAGTTAGAGGAGGTCTCCAGAGCACCTCTCCAAACACCACTAATGCTGCAGCAAAGAGCCAGCTCCCCAGAGATGCACATTCACTCTGAAGAATGTCCCACAGATGGGGGATCACACACACATCCTGTGGAGGTCCAGGACACAAGGCCACGGAACTATACCGTGACCTTTGACCCCGTCGCCCCAGACTCAAATCTATCGACTGCTGAACTCGGAGAGGTCAAGCAAACAGCGGCCGAGATGCTTAACAGTCCTGCCGGCCAGGCCTCTGCCCAGCATCACAGGAAAGACCCAAACAGGCAAACAAGAAGCTCGTAACAGGATGCTGCAGTTACCTAATAAGGATGACTGGTGTGTATGTGTATGTGTTTGTCAGCGTGTGTGGGTGTGTGTGTGTGTGTCTGTGTGTGTGTGTGTGTGTGTGTGCCCTACGTGTGAGTTCAGGGGTGACGTTGGACTGCATTGGGCTGATGGGTGAATGAACTCCTCTAGGGCTGCCCTCCACAGACACTCACAGGGGAAGTGCCGGCAGGACATCCTGCCATTCTGTGCTGCCGTCGCAGCGGGGAGCGCGGCACAGCTGCAAAAAGCTTCCTGCGGCGCGGGGGTCAAGCGCCGAGAGCAGGAAGAAGTGCCTCTCTCAACCCACTCGAGCGCCGGCGCTTCCCTTGGCTTGTTTGTGCGTGAGACCCGCCTGTTTTGCGTGGAACCCACTCCCGAACGGCGGGATACAAATGACTTGCTGACAAAGTTATGTAAAAATCTACATCACACTCTTAACAGGCCTTTCTGTCAGGTCACGGATGACACAAATTATCCCAGTATCGCCATTAACTAAAGTAGGGAGGCCTGTGCCATAATTGCCTTGCAGCCATCCTCAACTTCCTCTGTGTCTTATTCACAAACAATACGCAATGAAAAGAGTTTCCTCATTATTCCCTATTGACAAAACACGGACTATGTGCGCACTTGTAAGTCAATAGAGGAGTTTATACAGCTTTTATTAATCTTGCGTCACAGTATTGCGAGGATATATTAGGAAATGGACAGCAGGCACTCAGTGAAAATAACATCCATCTATTAAGTCAAACAGACATGCAATGAACCTGTTACAGGAGTCAAGTGCCACTCCCTCTTTCAAATACATTACACTAGTTGAAATGATACAGAATGTTTTAAACCAGTTGTCAGACTATATTTACAATTCAATAGAGATTAATCATAACTATTGTCTACCCTCAAAGCACCCATTACAAGTCTGTAACACTGAAAGTGCATTAAGATGATTAATGCAATTGTCAATATGGCAGGCTAATGCATGACATAAGATATATAACAATGCCTGCTGTTAAGCTTGATAGAGTGTCCTCTCAGATATTTAGATGAGTGTTGATAGAATTATGCACAATTAATGCTTTACTGAAAGATGCATAGGCAAAAAAACATCAATACAGATGATGTTTACAAGGATACAAGGATACTAGGAAGTTTATTGTCACATGCATATAGTTACTGGAAGTAAGAAATGCAGTGAAATTATGTCTAGTGTCAGCCTATTTGTGCAAAGTGTGGGGGGGGGGGGGGGGGAAAAAAGTGCAGTAGAAGAGGGGTTTAGTAGATTAAGTGGCAAGGGCTGCATAAGAAAGGTGGGGGAGGATTGGAATTGGGGGGGGGCACCAACAAGGAGCACCCAAGAGCAACAGGGGCAAGGAAAAACTCCCTTACCAAGGAAGAAACCTTGGGCATGTTTCTCCGAAAAATGGATGTGGATGTTGCAATATGAGAGATTCATAAAAGTCTGCCTGACTGTCTCTGCAATGTTGTGAAGGTATAAATCTTACTCACAAGTGGCGAGCCAGTCTGTATTGTTTTTACATATAAATTAATTCTCAGAGGTATGTGGACATTTTTGTTCATAACATTATTCTTGTGTGTGTGTGTGTGTGTGTGTGTGTGTGTGTGTGTGTGTGTGTGTGTGCACGCACTTTTTGCAGTGGAAACTTCTACATTCACGGCATCCAATGATTTACTGTGCACCTCTGCATCTCTCTTTCTCACTCTCCAGATTTGCCAGCCTTGCTTGGTGACAGGTTGTCATGGAGATGATCTGACTCAGAACTCCAGAGCCCAGTTTGTGTAAACAGCTGCATGTAAGACAACCTCAGACTGCGTAGAGCTTTCCTGGGCTCTGTTTTAACATCTATCTATCCATCCATCCATCCATCTGTCAACCCCTTGGCCTACCTATGGGTTCTTGGATATGCTCTTTAATGTTCAACACACACTACATGGCTACTACAGAGTCAATGCCACATGTCTAGACTTTTTTTTTTAGCAAATAAAGAATTATAAAGCTATAAATGATAGATGTCAATTGTCAGTTGGTAAATCGTTCAGCCACATTCATCTTGTGTCAAGCAGCCATCCAGCTAGGGGAGAGAGAAAATAGGACACATTCCACAGCCTGTCCTCCAAGCTCCATGCAAAGCCCAAAATATTTGATATTGTTGGCTCTGTTAGTGGGTGCGGCTGTGTGAGGGTGGCAGCACGCTGTACATGCCTCACTCTACCACAGCAGGCAGTGGGCCATGCGGTTGGAAGAGAGGGATGGAGAGAGAGGGAGAGAGAGAGAGGAAGAGAGAGAGAGAGAGAGAGAGAGAGAGAGGCTGTCCTCGTTTTGGCTAGGCTCAAGCCTCTGTTATTATTCCCTCTTCCTGTTTGGCCCTTGTCCAAGCGCAGTGTGAATACCTGCTGCCTCACTGCTACATTTGTGTCCAATCTTTGAGCTGGGACAATGATGAATGCGCTTAGCCATGCACCGGCGACCTGCTGAAGACGACTCCATAAAGAGCCGGTCGAGGCCTGAGCCTTTCTGCTCCGTCAGCCTGTGCCAGGTGCAGATGATTCAGCTGACTCTGTGTGGATGTTTGGCAACAGTGTTGCACGTCTGTACAATTAAATTGGTTGTTTAAGTCTTTTGTTTGACTCTTAAGCTTTTGTTTACCATCCCAGGAGGCAGATACAGACTTCCTCTGCTAAAAATGCTGTTGCCACTGGAGGCTAAGTGTGTTGCATTAACAGCTACATCTGCGAGAATGGCTTTGCTGGATTTGCTGCTTCATAACTCGCTGGTTAGAGGAATCTCACATCATAACTTCTCCACCAGTCTTGCTATGCTATAGGAACCTCATCAATCCGTCTCCTCTTAATTTAAAGAGACAAATACAGGACCCTCTGTCTCTTGCTCCAAACAATCTTTTTGTCACTAACCAGAGGTCCAGATGGTATAAGTCAATGCATCAGAGCATAATGCACTTTTATTCTACACTCCCTTGTTCAACTAAATGTGTGGCGCTTTTGTGGGGTGCCGTCACAAAAGGACATTCAGTCTGTCCAAAACCTCTGACTCCCCAGTAGAGATCACGGTCTGTGACTAGCGTTAAAGCACAGAGGACAAAAGTAACATTGTAGAATGGCACAGGCTGAATGGGAAAGGCCTGTTAGAAAGGATTTATGTTGATTTTACATCGGCATAGTCCATTATGAGTGGAGAATATATGAAAATAATTGTTTTTTAATGGAATGGAATGAATTGTTCCATTTCCCCATTCATGTACCTCTCTAACAATGACTGCTATGAGAGCTATTTATTAACTGATTCAGTCTGTTGCAAGGGACCCAAATCAGCTGTTTCCATCATATTTCCTACATGACAAAAGTCAGCAGTTTCAAAGTCCTATTTTTTCAGGTGGTGGCCCAATCCCTTAGAGTCCTACTGAGGCATCAGTGACACAGAAAGGGTCTGAAATGGCAGAGCAAATGAATGAGGGCACTAGCGTGCCAGAGAGCTGGACTGGAGTGGACACAAAGGAAGCGAGGGGATTGTGGGAGCGTGAGAGACTACAAGGGTGAAGGTCAAAAGCTGGCACGTCTGGCCGGCATGGCGTGGATGCATTTTTCTTGGAAAGACCCCACGTCCTGCATTATTCCGCCAATAATGCCCATTTCCACTGGAGGCTCGCTGTCAAAGCTCCAGCCATTTATGTTGACTGCACCCCCCCCAGCCTAGCCGCTCACTCCCCTCTGAGAGACATTTCATCCCTTCTTTTGTGATATAAGTGTAAGAAGCAAACACTGAGTTAGACATTAACACCATATGCGCCATGTGGGAGAGATGAGCCTTTGGGCCACAAAACTGTTGAAAATACAGCAAAGTAAATGAATCCTTTTTGTCATGTTGGCAGTTTTAGTGGAAACACAGCTCCAGTTAAGTGTTTCACAGCTGTGAATGTGAAACATTGAGCATGACTAGTGTGTGTGTGTGTGTGTGTGTGTGTGTGTGTGTGTGTTAGGGTGTATGTGATGGAGTGAGTGGGGGAAAGGGATAAAGGCACACAATGGTGTGATGTGATTTGATAGGGAGTGTCCACCTCCAGCGCCTGCTGCTCGGCCGTCTCCGTCGAGGGGCCGCGGCCAGCCAAAAAATCCAGGGGTTGACAGCGAGGTCATGTTTGACGAAGCTGGCCCTGGAGAGGGTGAGGGCCGCCGCCGCAGAGGCCAGACCAGTGATGTCCACACACTCTCTCCGCGCCTCAGAGACTGGGTGTGGGGCCACAGATGTTTGACTGACCTCATGCATGCAGAATTCAAAACCATTCTTATTTTCTTTTATTGTGATTATTGGGGGAACTCCCTAAACATATTTCACACACAAAAAAAAGTGCAGATTGATATCTGGATTAGGAATCCGGGCGCGTAATATCTTAATTTCTCTTCTGGAGCATTCTGTCACCGAGGGTGAATATCATGTACCAGAAACATCTGTTAAAGAGATTTCATGTGCTACAAAAGAAAACCACAAGAAAAAATGTGAAGAAAAAAAATCTCCAGAATGTTTTCCACTTGCACACATTTAGTGGGTCTCTGGTACCATATAGAATGCGGCCTTGTTAGGAGATAGCTGGCATCCTGCGACTCTGCTTTGCATTGTATACAGGATTCCCCGTCAGCCTCCGGCATTCCGCATTAGAAACACATTCTTGTCACTTCACAACAGTTGCCCCCCCCCCACCCCACCCTCAGTGTGGCCCAGTCACTTTCATTTGCAGGCTTCAGCACCAGCCTACTAAGTGTATATCACAGCCAGGGCCTCTGCAGCACCATATATGCAAAGCCAGGCTATCTGGGAGATGGGGTATACACTGCATATACAGTAGCATGTCTTTTGGCTGCGCTGTTTGGTGGGAGAAAATAGACAGCGTTTTGTCTCTGCATTCCACAGAGATGAGAAGGCCCTATACAGTAGTAGGCCTCGCCGTCACACTGTAGCCGCTCAAAGCCATAATGAAGGCCTTCATTTCCCCCTCCGGCTCCAACGTATATCTGGCACCCGCGCACAAAGACCTCCTCTGTGCGCCACCTGTCAGTGGATTTGACTTGCATGTTTTTGTCCACGCTGACAGCATAATCATTCTCTGTCTGACATGTCTCTTTGTCAGAGAAGCCAGAGGCAGAACTTGCTGACCCTCCTTGTATGAGTCGCCGCTGGCCAGAACAAGTGCATTCTTCATCTGCGTCTCAGAGGCCTGCTAATGCAGGATCTTGCACACGACGCACTTTCTGCCTCTTTATCCCATTCCAATACACAGAGCATGTTGCTGTAATTAAGACCACATTTGAAGGCGCTTTAAGTCTATCAAAGCATGTCTTTGCACAAAGGATCTCTGGCCATTTTGTTTTGTTGTTGCCAACTGAGAGAAGCACATATTTCTGGCCCAGACTGTATTGTTAAGTAGGGTGAGGCCATGATGGACACACAGTGAAAACTGAAGAGGAGTAAGACTGAGCTGGGCCTGACATAATCGCACCTCAGAGTGCAGGCATGAATGATGACGCACGGCAGAGCTAATATGATGCAAAATGACAGCCTCACGGGCTTTATGTACAAAACATATTCATGCATTTCAATTGCAGCGCAGACACAGAACTGATGGTAGTGTGATAGATGATGTAGGTCTCCAGTGGGCCACTCACTGTACAAAAACATGCTGATGATTCCGTCCCAGAATGGAAAATTCTATGACTCCATTAGAATGTACTTGCAAATGAAACGTGTGTCATGCAGGCTGCACAGATGTAGTATCTGTTGGGAAGGTCTATTCGGGACCTTTCTCTCACCATCACACTCTCTTTGCATGGGTGAAGGTCAAAAGCTACCTCTGTATGTGTTACCTCTGTTAAGATGTTAATTTAATAAATGCAATAACATTTGACTAACAGCGGAAAAGAATTGAGTGTGTAGAAATGTGTGAGGAAGTATCATCAGAACATGTTGTTTTTTTTGTTATGAGCATGCACCGTAGCGCATGTGCGTGTGTGTAGTGTTTCCTTTGGCTTTGGCCATGGATCCACTCTCGTTCCCCCCGGCAGCAACAGAAAGAGAAACAGGCACACCCCTGTGATAACACAGCTATAATGTCCCACTGAAACATAATACCCACTTATTTTCACAAGCTGTTTTCCTACAAGGCCACGCATAACGAGGCCACTAGTGGGAAGAATGCAGCATGTGGGACAAATTCAAACATCCATCTGCCCCCCCTCTCTCTCTATCTCTCTGTCTTTCTACACTTCTCTCTGTTTTCATCTCTCTCCCTCATCCGATCCTAGTCAGCTCAGATTGGTATTCTTCTGCAAATCGATAACTGTCTGTGACATTAATCACCCTGTCTGAGTTCGACACGAACACCAATGTTTTGACCTGTTTATAGTTTACTGCAAACAGTCTCTGGGGTATTACAGTACACTAGTAATCAACAGGAATTGTAGGTGTCTCTTTGGGTGGGTGGGGAGTTGCAAGCCAGACAGACACCCACATAAAGCCCTGTCATTATAAATTCCATAAGTGGAACATTCCAGTAGGAGCAATTAACCTCTGACACAGTGTGTCCAGATTAAAAGGTCTGACATGAACCTGCTGCTACTTCGATAGACACCACTGTGGTTTTCAGACAGTTCAACACAAGACGCTTGCACACTCAAAAGATTCATGGAGGCGACTTAATGTGCCTGCAGTCCCTACTAGGCCTGCCAGAAGAGGGACTCCACCGCCACCTCACAGCAGCCTTCACTGTAGTGGAGAAGTTAGCGTGTGAAGTGTTAGCGAGTAGTTAGCATGTGAAGTGTGTACGTGTGAGAAGTAAGCCTTCCCTGCTGGGCATCCCTTATTAGCAGTGGCCTAGTGGCCTCTCTCCTCTTCAAGAGTCCGAGCCAAGGAACGACACCAGCGGGTTTCCTCTTCTCCTGTCCACTTCCTCTTGGCCTCTGACCACCACACTGAGTATTACAAAGAAATTCAATTACAATCTTTCATCTCAAGGACAAGTAACTGCTTTTGCACCGCTGCTGAAATAATACATCAACACAATTGTCCATGTCCATGCACGGCTGCAGATTAATATGAGAGCCCTGGGTTGGCTATTGATTTCCTCCATTTCATTTGCTCATCCTTCTGGAAAACATGCCATGGAATAATCTTTTAGTCACTTCAGAACAGAAGAACTAAAGCAAAAAGTTTGGCTTGATAAGTGATATTGATATAGCTTTGCACAGCAGAAACATACTGTTCACTTGGACCCAGCATACAGTACAATGGCTTGGGCTTTTGCTTACATTTCTAGAGTAATGTGGCCCTATTCCACCCACACCATCTTGTGTGGAAAGAAAACATTTTGAAAGTCTTTTGTTGGTTGTAGTCCTACACAAGCTCATGGTTAGCAACACCCACACTCACTTACTTGATATGTTGCTCTTGCCCAGCCTGGCCTTTTGTTAGAACTGCAGATGTTGTGCAATGTGCCACGTGAAGCCAAGAGAAAATGTTTCACTTTGAGATGCACATAAACCCTCCGCTGTGTGAGAAATGTCTGCTTGTCAGGCTTATTGACATATTTGTAACAGGCTACATTAGCGGACTCAGGTGATCAGAGGCTAAACACCATCTGACTCGAAGAGATAACGGCGCCATCAATACTGCCTTTGTGGATGAAGACTCACATCAACAGGGATCTTTTGTAGCCAATCAATGCACAAATTGATGCGATTTCTCAGACTGAGTATAAAAACAGAGTTTTACTGTGAGCGCATGATGTTTTCAGCACAGGAGTAGCTCCACACACTCTACGGTTTGAGAGGAGAGGATTATTGCATTCTGCTCAGGGGGCACAGGCTCAGGTGCACAGGCTGGCCCAAGCCTCTCCCTCCTCCCTCTGCCGTGAATCAAACCCTCCCTCCTGGGGGGTCCACTCATCAGATGGTGGCGTGACCGCCGGCCAAGATGGGGTGACACAAATTCAGTGGCAGGTCCCACCCATCAGGTGCACTCCTCAAGGGCGCAGGAGCAGAGCGGCCAGCTGCGCTCCCCTCTCACAGGACACACTCGGCGCTCAGCATGCAGGACACTGGTGCAGTACTGCATGTAGACCTTATTTCACATAAGGTATCCCAAAGGTGATTTTCAGAACTAAACAGATCCAATGGTAAACTATATTTATGGTAAACCGTCTTAATAAACAAACTGTAACTATGGTCAAGCATGCTTGATTTGGAGCATTTATGCAGATCATGGTCATTTCACACTTTGAGGCATAAGACTCTCGCTCTGCTGACGGTGGCGCATGTCCACCCCGCCCCTCCCCCCTCTTCTTCTTCCTGTCTGAGTGAGGGCAGAGGCCGCCATGTCAGGTTGAACGGAGCGATGGCAGATGGGCCGGCTCTCTCTGGCCCACTCGCAGATGGACCAGGCTGGGCATGGGTGACCATTTAGTGGCCTCTGCGTGGGTGTGCTGTGTTGGGATGCCCCTGCGCTGGACGGGAGGAGGAAGAGAGCGAGGCAGCCTGCAGCTATACAGGTCTGCAGATGACCACCGTCAGCCTCGGAACCTCGGGGTGCCCTCTGCCACGCCCGCTCCGGCAGCAGGTCCAGCTGGCCAGCTCAGCCGCCTGATTGGGTTGTCCATATCACATGCAGTATGAGCGCTGCTGTCCTTTTCCACTGGCCATTAGGAATCAGCTCAAATACTTATGTTCACAACACCCATCATTACCTCACTGCATTCTTTAAGATGCTTGGCTTAAACTGTGAAACTCGGAGTTGGGAATGAGATTCCGACTTGGAAATTCTATCTTGACCATACAACTGTAGCACACCAATTATCATTTGCATTCAGAATCACAAAGTAACATGAACACCTTCATGAGATCTATAATAAAATAATCTAAATGAATCTCATATTACTTTGAAAAATGTTAAGCCACATAAATCAAACCAAACCCTTGACATTCACTGAAAATATGGACTCCTCTACAGTGTTGGTACTATGGTATTGGCTAAATGACTCCAGCTCACCATTAGTTTCTACAGAAGGGCTCCAAAGAACAGTAATTATAAATCACACCGGCCACTCTAATGGATTGTTACTATGCTAATCATGTCCACACATGTGCAAAGACTCATAAATCTCTCTAACTGTTAACAAAGGGTGAAAAATGATCAGAAATGGATTTCACTGCCTTTACATATATCTGCTTCCAACTGGTCAGATGTGGCAATAAAATCTCTGATGAACTAGTGCCACTGAGATTCAAATGGCATCATTATACTGCAGTGAGAGGGCGATGCAATAAAGCCTGAAGACACTTTGGTGAGGAGGAGTGTGTTGGTGGGGGTTTAGAAGTCATCCATCATTGGCCAAATGACATTAAGACAGTGCAGTTTCATCTCAGAAATAGCCCTGAGACAGGTACCAAAACCATTCCAGTTACAACAGCAGGGGACTTCACAATTCACAGTTAAGTGTTACTTGGTATTGGCAAATGTCTAGATGTGTGGTGTCTTTGAATGTCACAGAACCATGAGAGGGCTTTGCTGGTCAATATTAAGAGTAAGCTTTTCAGTGCCATCAGTCCAAATCCCTGTAGAAAAACAAGCAGAGGTCCATCTAAGGGCAGCATCGTGTTGAACATGGCTGCAGTAGAGCTTTGGGTCAACAGAATGCTCACTCTAAATGAAATATGCCGAAGGGCATTGTGGTCAGACTGGACCAGACACACTTCCCAGACTTGCTGGAATTTCTAATACTGTGCCACTGCATCTGATTTGTTGTCCTCCACTGAAGCAATGAGCCATTTAGACCATAAGTCACTACAGACAATAAAAGCCATCGGATGATGGCATTTTGCTCGACTATTAATTGATTTTCATCAAATTAACAACTTCATTATCTTTTCATGATTACAGTGAGTTTGCCGAGACAATTTCTCCAACAATGTCCTATGCAAGGAGATTTCAAAGGCTGGACTTCAAGTTAACATAAATGGTAATGTTACAAGGAAATGCTCTGGTTTTATTCCAAACATTGACACGCCATATGTAAAATCCATCTGCAATGGGTAATGATTTTGCAACAATGCATGAAAGAGAATATTTATGCTGGCCTCAAACCTCTCAATTACAACGTGATGATTCAAGCTCGTTCTGCTTTCTGTTCTCCTCATGTGCTCCAATCCCTGGAGGACTGGGAAAATCATCAATAAAACAGTAATATGCAAATGAAAATCAACATCAACCAGACCAACACTACAGATGACCTCAGGGAAATGGAGACTCTTGGCAGAGTTCTCCCTGTATGGTCAAGAGTCCTCTCTCCTGTGTGTTGTAATATGTCTGTGAAAGTGAGAGCACAGCCTCTCTAACATTACTTACTCTTGATTGTCTGAGAATGGGTGCTGGCCATTAATGACACTAACAACTACAGCTTGAAGAAGTCACGTTCACTAAATTACTGTATTTTGTCAGAAAGGATCATTACTGTCGCATCAGTTACACAGTTTGATTTAATCACCCCAAAGTTCTCGGCTGAAATGATTTGTGGGAACTCCTAACAAACAGTGCACGTTACAATATAAAACTCATTTGCTTGCAAAAGGTTCACATTGGATAACTGACAATAGATTAAAAAGTAGCTTTCACTAAATATAGATTTCTTCATTTCTAAACTTCTGCACAGCTCTGTGTCCTCTAGTTATATTCTGACAGACTCCCAACTTCACTTATGCTAAATGACTGTATGTGGAATTAAATAAGCCACGTCTGTTATGCTAGCCATGTCAGGCTTTGGCAGATTTTTTGAACATGTGACAAGAAAATTATGTAATGTTGGTCCTGGCCAAAGCGTACCCTGTTAGCTATAAGTGGCTTAACCCAGAGGTACACTAGAATTAACCATGAGCTAAAAGGTTAATTGTCTCACATTATGGATCAAAAGATAATCTGTTCAAAACTCATTTCTAATAATCTCCGAGTGGAGTCAGTTCTGTTCCCCCTCCACCTCTGACCTGTGTGGATCTGAGCCATACTTCACCTTCCCCCACAACAGCACATCAGCTTATATCACCTCAAATCCCTTACAGATGATGGAACGGGAAAAACGTCAACAAAACTCATCCCCTAGAAGCTAAGTAGCAGGTAAATGGTGCACCACTATAAAAATGATAACAGCTGGTGGATACATCAGTCTCTTCTTTTTACAAGGCCACTGTGCTAAGCTGCTGTTCTGTAAGGGTAGAGTTCTGCTTCCTAATCCCCTCGGAGAGGAACTTTGTGGTAGATAACGTTTCTTCTCCTTCATATCATTTCAAAGATGTGCGCTAATTAAAATGAAAGTATTTAAAACATCATACATATTCAACCTGGGAAGACGGTTTAACAAGATGCCTTTGTAATCACTTCAGGTAAAAGGTTTCAGTCTAGAAAAGGGATTGATGTTCAGCAGGAGACACAAATAAACAACATGTCTGTGGACTTTCTTTGTATGAGGCCTGTCATTATTTTTAATGACAACGATATTCTCACAGAAAGACAGCAAAGCACCCCAAAAGAAAAACTGAAAGTAAGTGCTTCCAATCTTAGTCCATGGATGAGTTTAATGATGAAGAAAAGAAATGAAAAAAAAAAAACACAAAAAAAGAAGCTTCTCATGTCTTCAGATAGGACCCTCATTATCGTCTGACTTCACATAACTCAGTTGGATCTAATGTAGAGCAACTCCTCAAACAGGCCAATCTTTAGGGCTTTTAGAGCTGCCACAGAAACATAGTATGTGACGTTGCATGTGAGCGTTTTATGGTGTTAAGCCGGATGTCTGGCCCTGGCTAAAGGTGGGGTTGAAGGGGTTAACGAGAGATCGGCCGCTTTCAAAGGCACAGACAGGATACAGCCGATGTACTTCAACTTGGCTGGGCCGAAACTCACCCCTGACTTCATTAGCTTAATGCGCACAGACATCTGGTTAATGGGGCGGCCATTACTGCACCTCTCCTCATCCCCACACTCCCCAGGGAAATCACACAGACCAGGAGGAGGAGGAGGAGGAGGAGAAGGAGGAGGAAGGCACCTAACAGGAGCGTCACAGGGATCTGCGGACCACCTCGTCACCCCTCCAATTAGGGAGCGCTTTATGAAGAGCAGACAGCTGCTCCAGGCAGGGGCTTCATTTGGAGGGAGGAAGGAGCTTGGCGGAACTAATGACACACACCTCACATTCCTGACCCCCACAACATCACTCGCTCAGGAGCAGGGCAGGGCCCAGTCATGGCCACTCACTTTCTGCTGATGTCTGGTTTTGTTTACAGGAGCTATCACATTAGAGCATTAGAGTCATAGCTCCTGCTTTGAGATTTCACTAATGTTCCAATAACAACCGGGACGGTGCCTCCCATTGTCTTATTAGTAAATGACATTTAGTCCCAAGAGACAGTCTGTATAATCTGTCTGGACCTGGTCAGATCTTACATGAGGTAAACTGGCTGTAGTTTGATGTGGTGATGGGTTTGACAGCTATGAGAGAGCCAATCCTGTAAAGGGCACGGACAAAAAAAATGAGGAAACGAGTACATTCTTTAACTCCTGGGTGCACTGTTGAAAATAACAGGGTTTTTTCATCCCAGTTCCAGTTGCCTTTAAATCTCATAACAGCCTGTGAGTGTTAAACACATTAGCGTGCTATTCAGCGGCAACGCTGTCCAAAAAAAGAAAGAAAACTACATTTATGCATGATTAAGTTCCAAATGCATGAGGATATGCCGCAGAAAGAAATATAATAAACCTTAAACCCATGGTCATTGCTGTGGATTTGAACTGCAGACTTAAAGTCCACCTCTCTGAGTCTGTGCACACCCACGGCATACCTGATTTCTCCCCCTGCATGAAAACTCATAATCCCTCACACACAAAAGGGGCAGAGCCTTGCTTGTGTTCATCTCATCCCTCACACACACAAAAGGGGGAGAGCCTTGCTCGTGTTCATCTCATCCTGAGGAGCTGATGCGTGGTGCCGCGCCCCTCCCAGGAGAGGGCTCATGGAGCCAGGGCAGGATTGTAAATCCCTGAGACCTTCAGGGCGCACTTCCAAGCAAAACTCCTCCAGCACACATGATGTGAACACTGATGTCTCCTCCTTTAAACCTTCACATGTTTCCCATAAGCAGGCTACAGAGGAGAGAAGCCACTGAGACAGCAACACGCGACGTGCTGAGTCCCTCTGTCTGTGATTCATGGGGCTTGTTGAACACAACATGTTTTCTGAGCAACACTTGATTTCTGATTACACGCCATAAAACAACGGAGATGAGAAAGAAGACATGGGAATAATGGCCATGTCCGGGAAGGTTATATTTTCTGCCCATGCCCACTTACTCCCCGGAGTGTATTTCTGGTTTATGGATGGTTAACATCTGACATATGGCAAATTGACACAGCTGCTAAGAGAGGTGGCCATATAATAGAATGGGTGTGGCATGAGGCACTTGACTGGACTGCTCACCAGGACTATGGACGCAGCTCACTGAATACTTCAAAGACAACCGGCCGGTCCAGTCCATTGTGGGTGGTAAATTAAAGTAGCCATTTATTGGAATCACCCAGCGGACCACAGACTTTGATAAGTTATGTAAATTCGGAGTGATTGAAACTGCTGACCTCATCCCATTCTATGTTGGCTCTCTTTTGTGTGCTATTTGTGAGAGGCCATTAGTGGTTTCCTGGGGTCAGCCAGTGCAGTTTCCAACCACATGCTCCAGTGGCTCCAAAGAGCACTACAGGATCTCCAGACGACAGCCTCCCTGGCTTAATCTGCTCTTAATGCACAATTCAATTCCAATTTCTAAGCCACACTATATTTATAACTGTATTTATAAAAATAAGAAAATAACACACTATGAATTAAAACTGTGGATACGGAGCTTGTGACCAGGGCGAAAGTATGTGTGTCAAGCCATCATGCGGTATTCTCCCTTTTAGGCTTTTGTTAGTCTCCTGTTTACTTCCTCATAACAAGACTGGCATCTTTCTGATGAGGTTTGAAAAAAGGAACTCAGAATGGACTCCCCCGCCTCCTCGGTGAATGTGTTTATATTTGTTTGATAAACAAGCGAGATAAAGTGAGAGAGATATCAAGAGAATGTTCGGAGTTTCTTCCCTTCCTTGTCTTTACAAGTCTTGTCTGATGGTCTGGGCTCAGGCTACTTTGTGCTGGAGTGAAACTGATCCAGATTTTGTCAGGTTTCGCTTAATTTTCTCTATGAAAGGCATCAGGTATCTAAACGCATCGGGTATCTGCAATGCACAGATGGAATTAGATGGTGTATGCATGAAATGTGAGCGCAGGGACGCCAAAGACTGTGTAGGGTTCAGAGCAGACTAACCGAGCCCACGGTGCCTCTCAATGCCAGTGGAACAACAAGGGACTGATCTGCATCAACTGAGGCATATAAACGTGTCAATGTCTTACAATGTGCTGGTGATTTAACATCATCTCTAACATGCCGAATTCTCTCCAAATAACATAAATCTTTTCATTGCGAGGCTGAGAGTTTGTAATGACTCTGAAAGCCACAAAATTATCTGTCCCACAGGGAACTGTGCTCAGAAAACCAGCGTGGTTCACATTCAAATGAGAAAGCAAACAAACACTGTAAAACGCCCATGCATGCAAAAACCCTCCCTCATTATACAGGCTCTTTTAATGGTGGGTTGGGCTCTCTGAATGGTGAGAGAGTGCATCTGAAGACACACAAAACCTCAAAGGAAATGGTCTTTTAAAATGACATTTTTCAAGCCTAAGTGGGATAATAAAAGCCTTGGGATGGGATAGCTCTCTCAGTGTGACAAATCTAAGATGTCGCCCCACAACTGAAGACCAAGACAGCGATCGAGGAGAGCTTGTGTGCTCTGCTCCCCCTCTCACCCCAGAGCTGGGTTGGTTCTCACTAGGCTCACTGCAGACACAGAGGATCCTGCACTTCCCTCCGACACGTATCCCATCCACCACATTACAGGAAGTGAATGTTTTCTGTAGGGGATAGCTGGAATGCAGGAGAAAAATAAAAGCCCCAGTTTAAAAGCACATACCAAGACAACTGGGAGAAAAATGCAGCCAGCTCTGCCAAAAATATATTTTCCTAAGCCAAGGGTGTAAAAAAACGGGTGCCTAATCTTACAGGGGATTTTACCCCCTGCCCAGGTAGAAAGGAATGTGCCTTTTCAGAAGCTGAATGGAGGCCTGGGCTGAAAGAGGGAAAAGCTCCAGAGGAAGGGCTCACACGGATCTGTGCTGGCAACACAACCACAGCAGCGCTAAAAATGGCAAGTGGTCCCCATTCTGTTTTCTGCAGCGGCCTTTCCCAGCACACAGACAGCACAGTATTGTGAAGAGACTGCATATTTTGACTTCTCAACTCACCACAATCTCCAGGGCAACTTGTCAAGAGGGTTTTTCTAGAAACGAGAGACATTCTCTTGGAATGCAACCTGTACAATGAAGATATAGATTCAGCCTTGACAGTAGCAGAGGTTCTCACTGCGCCACCCATTTAGCTGCTCCTTGGTCTTCACTGAGCTGCTTCCCCACATCACTCGTGGTTTGGAAGAGGGGAAGTTGCTTTTCCTGGGCCTGGAGGTGTCACAATCCAGATCTGATAGAAACTCATGAGAGGGTCATTCATTTGTAAAGCCCAAAGCACCCCCCTCCCATGATCTCCTCAGAGCCACGGGGCTTCTCTGGCCATCTGGAGGACACGCTGAGTGTGTTTACTTTATAGAAAAACATGCATTATTAATGTCCACTGTTTGACTAGTGTGTCACCGTCCCTGCAGATCCACCAGACAAAGTGTTTTCGTTTGTTTTATTTGAAATAGATATTTGATTTTGATGCATTCTTATCCCACTGAGCCTGTGATTTCCTACAGTTCAGCCAAAAGACATTGATGTTCAACACCAGAGAAGAGAGCTGTGAGATGAATAACTGATCACTTGATATGATATGATATGATACCTTACGATGAGTGCAGATATACTGAAAAATCTGAAAACTGAAAGTCTAAAATGAGCCTTTCACAATTGGTGAAAACTGCAGAGATCTGACTGTGGTTCAGTATAGAGCATACATTCTCCTCATCTCACATCGCTGTGCCTGGCAAAGGAGAAGCCTGCATGGGCTCTCCGCTCATCAGCCCTCGTCAGTGTAGCTTCATTGGGAACAGTAATTACAGTCCCACGTCCTATGGAGAAGGCAGACAGGCGGCTTTTTCATCTGCAGCGAGAAGACGCAAAAGATGAACTAGACGAGACAGTGAAAAAGAAAGAGAAAGAAAGGGAAAGAAGGAAAGAAGGAAAGAAGGAGAAAGAAAGTGAGGAGAAAAGGAGCAGTGACAGTTGAGTCAGAGCTGCTGAATGTGCAGGAAGTGTCTGGCCAGAGCCCTCTGTGCGGCGCATCCTCCCTCTGGGGGCCCTTTTCACGGGCCCCGGGCTCCCTTGTCCAGCCGCCGACAGGCCGGCCCTTCAGGCAACAAAACCCCCTTTTGGAGGAGCAGACAGGTCTCACACATTCTCACTGGGGCCTGACAGGAGGAAACCCTCCGACGGCATAAAGACAGTCCAGAGGCAGAATTCTGTGCTGCCTGAAAAAAAGAGTGTCTTCGTACGGGGTGAAAGGCCATTAGCTGGGAAGTGGTCCAGACGCTGAATCTCCAGTCCCTTATGGAAAAGCCTGGGGAGAGGGAATGGAAAGAAAGATTCAGATTTGCCTACTTGTTTTTCCTTCAGTTGACCTCAATGAATGGTTGGAGAGATGGGCCCAAATATGATTCTTGGGTTCACTCGGAATGGAGACTTTTCCTTGTAATTACCAGGGAAGCTTTCAAGAGCCATTTTCGGTCAGTCTGGATGCGTCATGTTTCTTCCAAGCTACCTTTTTGGAGAACAGAGAGCATGACCTCACATGACTTCCATATCTGGCTGGCCAGGCTGGTTGAAAATAAAACTTCCTGACGGTCAGTTCCAAAATCAGTGGCTGTCACTGCGCTAACAGGCCACTGGTCTCAGAGGTGCTCCATGCCAAATAAAGCAGAAACAGCTCGCACAGACTTCCTCAAAGTTTTTGCTGTTGTCAACAAAACAGGGAAGTATCCAGAGAGCTGCATCCTTAAATTGGTATTGTGACTGTCCAGTTGAGGTTTGTGTATCAAATGATTTTTTCCGTAGACTTTTGAGCATAAAAAAAAAAAACAAATGGCAAAACCATGAAAAATCGCAGCTCATTTTATTGGCTCTCACAAACATAAGCTGGAATCTTTTTCTCCAAACATTTGTTGGCACTTGGGAGCATAAATAATGAGTCTGGCATTTGGCCCCTTCCCCTGCCTCTCTCGCTTTGAGCCCCGACTTCTGCAATAATCAGACATGACTGGTTAATGGCTCCAGTGCTATCCCCTCCACATTATTTACCCTGCGCACACGGCACAGCACAATCAGAGGAAGGTCACAGGCGAGGGGATGGAGGGGCCCCTCTCCTGCATACAGTATCTCTCTCTCTCTCTCTCTGTCTCTCTCTCTCTCTCTCTCTCTCCACTCAGGCATGGGTGGCCTCATTGACTCCGCACACGGCCGCTTATATTTTTCAGAGGGCCTCTGAAAAAGATAAGAACGTAGTTACAGTTAAAAATCAGAACAAACCAGTGGTTGTGTGTTGTGCATGCGTCTGCATGCCATGTGCTCTAATGCATGCATGCGTGTGTGTGCGGGTGTGTGTGTGTGTGTGTGTGTGTGTGTGTGTGATCACGTCATGCGCACAGACAATACCTACTGTGTAATGAGCTGTGTTGGTGGGAGGGCCGTGGATGGCGGCTCGATGCTTATCTCAGCAGTGGGCAGAGGCCAGACAGGAACACCGTGTGTGCAGGCTGAGAAGGGGTGACCTGAGCCTCTGCACGCCACATCTGCTGCTAATGAGTGGCATCAAGAAGAAGTGGTGGTGGGCACACACACACACACACACACACACACACACACACACACACACACACACACACACACACACACACACACACACACACACACACACACACACACACACACACACACACACGCACACACACACACACACACACACACACACACACACACACACACACACACACATACACATACACACACACACACACACACACACACACACGCACACACACACACATTACACACACACACACACACACGCACACACACATTACATGACGCACGCATGTGACGCGACACACACACACACACACACACACGCACACACGCGCACGCACACGCACACACACGCACACGCGACACACACACACGCACACACACACACACACACACACACGCACACACACACACGCCAACACGTATGCAAACTTACACATACACACATACACACACACACACACACACACACACACACACACACACACACACACGCCAACACGTATGCAAACACACAAGAATGGAGCATATATCGTGCTTTGTGCAGCGCACATCAGAATGACAGATCAGATCTGTGCTTAAGCCTCTGACAAAACACTGGCGTCACCACAGAAAGCCTACGTGACGAATGAGATGATAAACTGATGACCACATCTACTTGAGATGGAGAGATCCTCCATCTCAGTCAAAGAGCTTTCTTCAACGGGCCATGTAGCAAACAACAAAGAAATCACTCTCTGATATTGGAACAAAGTCCAACCCCTTCCAACGCTTTCATTTATAATGGTCATGAAAATCAAAATGTGATGAAAGAAACATCTATCTACATCAGGGATGTCAAAGTCAAATACATTAGAGGGCCAAAAAAACAAATTTGCTACAAATTAAAACATATTAAAATGACTGCACGTAACCTATTGAACCAAGACGTGTACTGTATTTTATTTAATGATTAAATGAATAATGACTGTGACTGAAGTGCGGGCAAAGTTTGCACAGAAATGTACGATTTTTCCCATCCTCACCGACCTTGTCATAAAACTTGTTTAAATGATCATACGATGCCTCCTTGCTGCTTTGTCGTCTACATCAGCCTTTCTCAAACTTCTTTGACCTGAGGCCCAGTCAAGGCATACTTTGGGGTCATAGGGCCCACCTACATGAACCCACCCCCCCATCAAATTATCATAATGATATCACAATTATTATTATTTTTATACTATATTGCTATACATGCTCTTCAAAACAGTCAATGTTTAAAGTGCTAAGATTGTTCACAAAAGTTTGTGAAAACATGCACATCAGAGTACTGCTTTACTAATGTAACATATAATTAGGCCTACAACAGTTTCATTGTTTTTGCATTGTTGTATGATGCTTGCATGAGAAATACTTCTCAAAACAACAGCAGTTATATGGGTGCCGTTGTTTTGGGATGTTTATATATTATATATTTAAATATTTATATGCTATTTAATTACATTTAATTTGAATGCCTGAATGTAAGGATTCAGGAAACACATAGCTTTTGTGAATGGTAAATGGCGGATCAGATCATGCGTAAATCACTGATCTGTAGATCTTTAACTATCTTTAACTAATAGCTTTTGGCTGACTTTAATACTTAATGCCAAACAGTGTTTTATATAGTCTGTGCTCTGTTTTTTTATGGAAGTTGCATAAATCCACGTCGTTCTATTAAATGTCGTTTCATAATTAAATAGCCTTCCAATAGGTTGAAGCTTAGCTTTGATACCAACGCGTACACGCATGCATTGAATAAACGCCATACCACGACTTAATTCTATGCCTCTATGTTTGATGACACCAAACAAGTATTTCCTACTAATTGCAGAAATGTTTGTTTTCTTTTTCTGTCCGCGGCTCCTTGATCAATTGCGCAGCAAATTATCAGACGATGGCCCGGGAATAATTTAATTGCAGACCATTAAATCTTTTTTTCAACACTGACATAAGTAATCCAGAAGATTCTGTGGCAGTCTCTGCACCAAAGTCTGCATCAAAGTCTGCAAGACTCGAGGTCATCAATATTGCCTGTGCTAATGACCGCCACAGAGGCCACCTGCCATGGCTGTGTCTCTGGACGGCGCCAGGGGCCTGTCAACAAGCCCGCTGTGAGAAAGGGATGAGTGGGCCGGGAGCAATCGGAGTGGCCATCGTCCTTGCCGAGCGCGGACATTAGTCACATGGGGCCGGGCCTCTATGGCCGGCTCAACGCCTGATCTCGGACCTCCAGTGAGTGCTGCTGCTCTATGACCTCATGCTTTCCCAGGCTGCGGAGCTGTAAGCACATTAGTGCAGAGCCACCGAAACCAGCGCCTGCTCCCCTCCTGGCCCTGGGACACCACCTCCTCCCCACCCGACACCACCTCCTCCCCCACCCGACACCACCTCCTCCCCACCCACCCACCCACCCCACTCTGCTCCCTGACACTCAGAGTAGGAGGAATAACAGGGAGATCAGTCCAGGGGCAGCAGCAGAGGGACCAGCAAGCCCAGTGTGGAAAAACCAAT
This sequence comes from Alosa alosa, assembly GCF_017589495.1. Classification (NCBI taxonomy): domain Eukaryota; kingdom Metazoa; phylum Chordata; class Actinopteri; order Clupeiformes; family Clupeidae; genus Alosa; species Alosa alosa. Next base: position 3,259,662 of record NC_063196.1, on the reverse strand, counting down.
CAAGGGCTGACGATGACAACACATCAAACTATCTGAGGCTCTTTGGAGAACTATTTTACATGACACACACAAATGTAGTAGGGCCTCGTAGCAGAGAGGAAGAGAGAACGGATTACATAACACATCCATCTAATCCCACATCGTAGCTGGAAGTGTCATGCCATGCTGTTGCAGAATGTCTGTGATGCTTATCACATAGCTTACCGATCTTCTGCATAACATCAAGATTCAGACAACAGAGGCTATATAAAAATCATTAGTGTTGATATTTACATAATAAATGCATTGATTACTGTAACACGCCTGGTCTCCGACATAATTGCATTTCATGTCTGGATTACACAGTAATTGACCAAGTAGATTTGTGGATCCTACAAGATAAATCTGCCGTGCTTACATACAGTATGTGCATCCCTGTGGGTGTGTTGGCTATGTAGTGGTAAATGGCACGTTGACTGCACCACGCTTCCTTTCTACAAAGAGCGGATGCTTTGAACTGCTGTGCGGGAGAGGGAGCACGGACGTAAATGCCACTTCAATTGTTTTTGTTGTGCAGTCCCAATTAACAGTGCCATGGCTCAGCTGACCTTTCCCACCTCATTAGGTTCTAATTACGGAGACAGCGCAGCGCCACACGTCACAACCATCCTCGAGAACCAACCAGGGAACTAGTGTGGTTATGTCATTCAAAAGGCAAAGCACTTCCCATTCCCTTAACGGAACAGCAAAAATGCACTGGACCCTGAAGCGCATCCTTGCACATCCAAATGAGATGACCACGTCTGATGGGTTCCCCGAGTGGTGTATTACAGAGGGACATGGGACTCCACATGGTCACTGCCTCACTGAAAGGGCAGAATTCTAACCATTTCCAACCAATCCATTAACTCTACAGCCAACACACACACACACAACCACCCACCCACCCACACACACACACACACACACACACACACACACACACACCGCTCATCTCCACTTTTAACTGGCTCCAGAGCCGACCCAGGTGTTCTGTGTCCTGCTGTTGCACACAACGGACATAACTACACCACACATGCCGTGGCCCATGTCAGACGGGCACCTCATTCCTGCTGTCATATCATATGTACAGAGACATGGTCACAGACCCAGGCCTTGCCAACATAGACCACACAAGATTCATTTTGTAAAGCTAAATGGAAACAATGTTTGTGGGCATCATAATGGATAAATAACCCAGCATGCACTGCAAATGATGCTGTCATTGCAGTCAAGTACTGTGTTTTGGATCATTACTAGGTGTGTGCCTGGGTGCCCTTTGCATGAGTATTCTTTTAGACTGCATAGGCCTACATTAACATTAAGGGCACTAGTTTGAGGGAGGAAATGGCAGCACATGAACATTGCTGCACAAAAAAGATGTTTCAGAGAAAGAGGTAAAGATGTGGTCAAATGTACTAATGTCACATTGAATAAAAAAGAAATAATATTTGACCAATAAGAACTCATGAATACTGCATTCATTCAAAACACACATTATCTGCAGAGTTGGCCGAGTTATGTTGAGGGCACTTACATCATGTTAAAATTTACAATTGAATCAGATTCTAACATAAGCGCATAACCATAAATCATAATCTTAATTCCCACAAGTATTGTCCAAAAATCCCGGCCAAGAAAACGCTCAGGCCTTTTCTCTGATTTGACCAACAAGTAGGAGCAGAGGAGAGGTAGAAGTTGCCAGATGTTTTACATATACCACAGGGCAATTACCCTGTATGACAACTGGACATTATATAGCTCATGTCAGCACTGCTGAGCTCACCACTCTTCCTCTGGAAGGCAGGGCTGCACAGAGACCTGTCCCATGGCTGGAAATCCCTTATCAGGACTCCGTAAATCAGTCAGGCCATCCTGCATCACCAGTGGTGGCTGCGCTCTGTCTGCAAGTGAATGGGATGTGAGCCAAGGCCCATGAGAGCCATTCTGCTACATTCCAATGGCTTCACTGCAACAAATTTATTTCTACCCCATGTCTGAATGACTAAGGTTACAAATACCACCCCCCTCCTACCCCCACATACACACACACACACACACACACCAGACGAGGAGCTCCAGGACAAAAAAAAAAAAAAAAAAAAAAGAGTTAACTTTTCACATGTGTTTCATTCTAATCATTTCCAAATGGAATATTTGATATCAAGTTCATTTTGACTACATAGTTTTCTCTAAAATGTGAGTTTTTGAGAGTTGACAGTTTTATCTTATATAACTGAACTAACACGTTTCTTTCTAAATATAAGCACTCTATCTTTTTTTGGGGAGATTGTGTACAAAAGACACAAACATCTATCTTAACAAGACAACTAGTTTTCAATATTGACAATAGGCTGCAAAAATCTGAAAAAGCCTCTATTTCACTAGTTGGCCCAGCTTTGTGATGCTAGAGAGAGTGACATAGTGGACAGGTAAGGATGGGGTGAGTGATGGCTGTCAATCAACCCTATGGCCATTTCTCAAACTTTGTTTAGAAAACATAATTATCTGGAGACTGTCGTTACAAACCAAACACCTGATGTCAGCATACCTGTAGTCTAAACATCTCTGATTACTGCATACAGAACTATTTTGGGGACACGTTTTCCACTGCCCCCTATACACTAACTTCAAAGCAAGAGCTAAAAAATGCAATGCTTTGGATTAGACTAGTTAAACCTACAGTGCACCATGGCCTTGCAGTTCAGATTTCCCAGCATCCTCTCTTCTTATTGCATTAGCTTGGTTTTAAACGCCTCTGAGCTAACTTCTAGCTCACTGCTGACTTTGTGATGGATAAGACCCTGATCTGAAGCAGTCTTATGAGATCTGTGCTCCAACAGGAAAGATCTATTCCTGCCTGCTGCTGCTTGCATCTCACACATTTTAGTTCATTTCTCAAGTTTGATTTATACATTATTTTTTATTAAAATACTTATCTACTTACATAAAACATAATCATAGTCATATCAGCTTTTGATAGGAAGACTTGGACAAACTCTGATGTGGCACTTTTCACATAGACTGGCAGTGCAGTGTAGAGGAGAGGGATTCTGCCTGGCCAGCTGTGAAAGGGCAGCATTTTCTCCAACTGCCTCAGCTTCTATGGCCAAGGCACACGCCCTGCCTGCGCCAGTGGAGCTCTTCTGTGGCCTGCAGCGCAGTTTCCACATTGTGCTGTGTGTTTGTGTGAGGGTGGGTGTGCCACAGGATGAGAATCAAATAATATTCATAGTTTTTGTTGTTCATGTTCATCTCTGTCAATGAAGTTATCAGTGTTCATATTTTGTCACAGCTATCTATTCAGATTAGAATGCTAAAACAATTAGGCAAAATTATGTATAATAATGAAAAATGTAAACTAATTTATTAGTTTCTATTTATTTCTGGAGACTAATTAGAATATGTTGCTCCATTAAACACAAACCAATTTTCTCATACTACCTGAATGAAAACTCTCACAAACTCTGATGATCACATTAGTTCAGTTAGTTGTGCATGAAAACAATTATGGCGCTGTGTTGTTAATTAATACGGTTCAAGATGTTAATATACACTAATAACAGCCAAAGTGCTATAAACTCTTGCGGGAGCCAGCAGTAGCTGATCAGACAGTGAAATGCTGTTCTGTAGCATTAATGAACTCTCTAGTCTACTCTGCTCTACCTCATGAGAGTTAAAAGAGCTCGCAAATGCACTTATGCTGCCAGAGACGCAATGTATGGACTCAGTGAAGGGCTGCAGGAATGAAATACTCTAAAGCAATTGCATAGCATCATCTCACTGATTCATCTAAATGAACTTTGTTATTGCTCGCTCTTTTCTTCTTCTGGATCCCTATGTACCAATTACCACTGCAGTGCACGGCACGCTATGTGATGCAGGGAGAGGGAAGCAACGCTACACAACCCATGATCCTTACAGATCTTACAGGGATGATCAATTACATCAATTAGGCTATAAGGGACAGATTAAGTATATATAGATGTACATTCTTAACAAAGATGTTATAACAGAGGTCGTAATTCGTTTGCTGCTCACGGCCCTCGAACCCGCCACCTTGACACACGCCGGCATGGGAGTCGAACGCTCTAACCACTGAGCTAAAAGCCCAGGCTCCTGACTCAGTGGTTAGAAGCATTCTTAAGGTTAGGGGTGTGAGGATTTACACGGGCAACTAGCATGCTAGCTCAGTTCGCCTCCATTACACATGCAAGACTTTAAGACTTAAAATACATTCTAAGTCTGATTTAAAATATAATAAGTCTAAGATTTTAAGAAGTCAAAAAAGATTTCAGGAAAGAACTGTTTTCTTTTCTTTCAGCATATTCAGGACCAGAGGTGGGACCAAGTCACTGTTTGGCAAGTCACAAGTAAGTCCCAAGTCTTAGCACTCAAGTCCAAGTCAAGTCCCAAGTAAATACAGAGAAGGGCAAGTCGAGTCCAAGTCCAAGTCTCATCAAAGCCAAGTCGAGTCCAAGTCCAAGTCCCAATCTTTTTCAAGTCCTGAACAAGTCATCAGGTCCTAATAATGGCATTATTAGACTATCGATCATAATTTGAACACTTCCATCTAATCCACAGATTTTTTTTTATAAATACAGATTAAAATATGTTCAATGTTTCTGTCTTGAAATCTTTTACAATATATGCATGCGCATACAATATACACATGTGCATACCTGAGTAATCTGTACAAAACGGATAGCTACATTACAAATAAAAATATTGTTTTTCCAAATTTCGGAGCCCACTGTAAGGATGAGTAATAATTTGACTGATGGCATTTCACTGCGCTAGGCCACAGATTTGCCTGCAAACAATTTATTAGGCTGTCTGCCAGTGGCGACTCATAAGGGAAGCCAAGGTCAACACTTTTATATTATTTAAAAGATAATAATGACACAGTAATTTTGTTTTAAAGTATTCATTTCTTAAGAAATACTACACATGTGATGCTGTTTATCTCATTTGTAAATGGTGCACTGTCACTTTAAGCCCATTGTGTGCCACTGTCCACACATTCTCATAATGATATTTTTTACCAGCTCCATTCCTATGGCTAGTCCACAAACTCAAACATTGTTTGTGCCACATGAATAGCACAATATTAACAATGATAAGCATTATATTAAGTTGGCACAAACAGCTTTCATTCCTTTGGAAATAGATGCATGTATGACATGATGCTTGCTTGACATTTTCTGTTTGCAATTAAATGTGAATTATGAGCCTGGTAGCCAGTTGCCACTTAGCTAGCTGAGTGGAATGCGTTTCAATCGGCATATCAATGTGCTTCATGTAAACAAATTATTGAATAGGCCTACTTCAAGACTCACCATTTCCATTAAACAAAGGCAAAGACAACTCTTCATATTCTTGTCCACTTTCCAAATCACAGTGAGTGCAGCCTATGTCATAGTGACCTGGATCTCATAGTTTATAACAGTAGTGAGAACCAGATAAATCCATAATTTCCCCTAATCTCGTATTTGTTGCCTTCATGATTTCCTTTTATCGTTTCTTATATTTAAAAGAAAATATCAATCATCATCAACAATGACAAGCCAGCTGGAACCTGCCACTCGTTTTCTCTCCCTCTCGTGCGTGCTTAGATGGGGTTCTCAATTAAATGGAGTAGGCTAGCATAAGTTCAAGTTGGATCTTAATGGAAGGGACTCGAAAAGTATCATCTTTATGTAACATGCTGTTGGTGCATTTTGACATTGTAAACGTTCTCTAACAAGAGTGCAAATCAGTTTGCAGTAAAGCTACTAGTTATTAGCTAAATGTTGGTCGTTTCTCTGTCTCTTGGTGCCCTACACACAGTCGCGTAACGCATGTGGGGTAGCGGCAGCACTGAACTGTGCTCTGGACTGGCCGCTTGTCTCCGCTATTTATTTTTTTTTTTTTTAGGGGAGGGAAAGCATCTCTGGGGTGACTGGTCCACGATCAGGAAATTTAGTTTTTTATGACTCGAGACATGTCAAGTCGTCACAAGTCAAAAGAGGCAAAGTCCAAGTCAAGTCTCGAGTGAATAGTATTCAAGTCCAAGTCGAGTGCAAGTCATGCCCAATTTTATCAAGTCAAGTCTGAAGTCATTAAAATCATGACTCGAGTCTGACTCGAGTCCAAGTCATGTGACTCGAGTCCACATGTCTGTTCAGGACCTTTCATACACTTCAATGAGTTGGTTTGTAGTGAGTCACTGGTCTCTGAATGGAAATATGAAGTGCATGTTTCCCTTCCAGTTTATTTAGTCAGCTTATGTGGTTAACATATTTTTATTATAAATGCTTTCAAAAGCTCCATATAACTCCAAACACTAAGCAGAATACTGATGTCACTCCAAAAATAATATAATTCCTGAGCAAACAGTATGTGTCCAATTTCCAAGCAGCTGAAGAACAGACTTACTGAATTAAACAAGAGTGTGCACAGTCTGAAAGTGCAATGCAGCTAGTGGCCCAAATGAGTCCTTGCTGTCTGAGATGAGAAGTCCTGAAGGGACCTCCTCTCTTTGTTTGGCTTAAACTCTCCTCCTGCTCTCCTGTGGCTTAAACTCTTATTTCCCATATTCTATATGCAAACAAACAACCTTTCAATCCGCCAAGCATAAAACGTATCTCAAGATAAACATTTACCATACAGATGTGGAGCTCGTCACCGAAAGGACCTGAAGAAAAATCTTTCTACTCTTTAAGCTTTGAGTCATGACTTTCTCTATCTCACACACACACACACACACACACACACACACACACACACACACACACACACACACACACACACATCCTAGTGACCAAGTGACCCAATTCTAATGACAGGCTGTGGAGTAGAGCAGAAAGCATGGCTGTGCAGGACTCTATTACCTTAGCTGACATCCCACAAAAGACCGGCCTGTCTAATAATCACACACTGTGTGTTTGTGCTGGGACAACCCTGAATGTCACATCTTTAAATTGCCTTCTTATCTCCACAGTGATGAGCAGATACAGAGAGTCTACACACACACACACAGTTGCTCATGTGGGAATGTAAATGTTGGTTAAAGAAGTGCAAAGCAAACAGATCGCACCAGAGCATTTCTCATACTGTAGGAGTGAGTCGCTCGGGGCCCGGCGCATGAGTCACTTGAGCCTAGAGAGAGAGAGAAAGAGAGAAAGTGTGTGAGAGAGAGAGAGAGGGAGAGAGAGGGGGAGAGAGAGGAGAGAGGGAGAGGAGAGAGAGAGGAGAGAGAGAGAGAGCAGCACTAGCGCCGGCTCATTCATGCGCTCAGCAGGGAGGACACACCATCACGGCCAGCCTCTGCCGTGTCTCAGCGCAAACAAAAGGCAAAGTTAAAAGCGAGCGGTGTTGGCCATCAGGGCAGCTGTTGAGGTCACCTTGTGTCCCCCTGCGTGGCCAGCGCCTGTGTGAGATCACAGAGCAGAATGGCAGGGGCCATGGCGCCCCAGTCACGTCTCTTTACAGAGGGAGGGCACGGCCATCTGTCAGAAGCAGAGCAGCTTTCAGACATGCCGCTATTGAAGCTATTGACAATGCAGGAGAAAAGTGAATGAACTGAACAGGTCCTGCCCCAATGTCAAGCACCACAATATGTACTCAGTGCTTTCATGTTTGAGGGTATGTGTGTGTGTGGGTTTAGTTTAAAAAAAAAGTGTAAAAAAGAAACAACCTCAGGCAACCATCACAAGTCTTTCAGAATAGACTGCATTTTGTACATCAGAGGACAAGCGCTCAGTGTTACCCCCCTCCGACAGAGAGACAGAGAAAAGCGCGCACTCTGCAATGCAGACGCACCAACACAGTCTTTGAAAATCAGACAGGTGCTGCAATAATGCATGAGGGAAGCTGAAAATAACCCTCTGTTGAATGTTTTAATAAAGCCTTGTGTGCAGTCAGGCCACAATCCAATGTGACACGGTCCTTTTGATTCGAGATCATTCAAGCAGGCCATGAAAAATCAGTCTCTGCAAAGCCAAACGCAAGACAAACAGTGGACCCGTCCATTTGGGACACCAGCCCTTAAGAGGCAGTTTATTTAAACCATGGAAGTGGTCCAGAACACTACTACATATACTACTTTGAATGGCCACAATGTCCTCAGACAGAGCCATGGACCGCCTCCAGCTAGCCCTTAGCCCCCTGGGATTGTTGAGTCTTCTGGGCAACGGCTGCCGTGGCACTAGTGGTCAGTCTGTCAGACCGGTTTAGAGGGAACGGAGGGGCTGGCAGGGAAACGGCCCCGTCTGTGGGGTCAGGCCAGATGAGTGTCGGGGCATTTGGAGAGCCGAGTCGAGGTGGCCAACAGGCCCTTTGTCTGGCCAACAAGTTCTGGGCCACAATGATGAGAGCCTAAGAAACTGGAGGGTTACTAGACCTCCGCCATGCTGCCTCACAACAGCCACGATTATGAACAATTAGTCCGTGTAGCATTGGCTTTCCATCCTAAACAGCACAGAATAATGTCATATCAATTGATCTCCAGTCTCATATGATTGATCATCGCTATCCTGGCTCCTCTGGTTAGCATACATGCGCTGAAGAGTAAGATAAGCCCCAGATGCTGCAAGCCTCCCTGGCAGAGGTGGGGGTTGGGTGCAGGGGTTCGGTGAGAGAGTTTAAGCAAACAGCACAGTGGTCGTCAGGCGCTCCCCGTGAGTGCGAGGTCAGCGGTTCGACCCCAGGCTGTGCTCAGCTCAGCGTACATATCAGTCTAATATGAGCCCGGCGGCAAGCTCAGCAGGGGCTGACCGCACAGGCCAGGAGTATTACAATACAGGCCACGGGGGCAGCCAGTGGCCACTCACTCTCATTTAGCTCTCCAAGGAGGAGAGAAGTGGAGAAGGTTCACTACACCAAATCAGCACAGGCTGGTGGATCAAGGCCAAGACAATTTGCACCCTAATTACGTCAAATGGGAAATTTGTGTGGTGATGAAGGGCTTCCTCTTTATGGAGGCTGGCCATTGATATAAGTGTGTGAGTGATAGCACTTGTCAGAAAGATAATTCCTATCTGGGATCATAAGTCTAACAGAGTTGAGCATTTATTTTAAGACTATCATCCGTCTGGAACAAATGATCCATCAGTTTGCATTCTCCTTCTCGGCAGACAGACAATTCATGTTTTCCCCACTGCAAGCACCTGCACCCTCAGCTCAGAGGTTGAGGTCTGAGGATGTTTAGCTGCCCTGAGCAGAGCACAAGTGACTCCCGTGCAGTGATATGTTCTCCCTCAGACTCTATTGGCTCAGGCTGGTGTGTGCAGATACCCATCTGAGCTGTGCTCACTGTGGGATCAGCGCTGTGGCTCTTCTCTGCCGGAGATGTACTCCAGTGAATCCCCCCCCCCCCCACCCGAGGAGCCAGAGCACAGAACCACACTGGACACTGCTGACCTTTCAGCACACCATTCATTTCCAAAGCGGCTTGAGCGCCGGGCTCCCAAACCCAGTGTCAGACCGAGTGGCTGTTACTGAACGCTCCCTGAGTGCGGCTGTGGAGGGATGAATCATTTCACAGTCATTGGCTGTCTCCGCAGAAACAGCTAACGAGGAGAATGCTGCGCTTCATTCACAAGTTTGATGTGATCTCTGGCCTCGCATTCCATGAAACCAGCATGCTACACTGGTCACAGTTATTTCAATTTCTGTGTGCGTCACCCTTAAAAAGATGACAACCGATCACAGAGAGTCCCATTATGTGAACATGTGTTGAGCGAGCAGCATTGTTACCACTTGACTAGATGAATACTGTAATTTAGACAGTTGACAACAGCCCAACAATAGATGACATGGATGGCTTTTGTTGTCAATACTAGTCAGAGATTACATTACGTAAATGGCTTTGATTGGATTGGAAGTCTCTAGGAATGGAAAAGTCAACTGTTCACCCCAAAAACTGACAAAGGTACACAAATGAACTGATATAGTCTACTGGCTTGTTTTTCTAATTTGGCACTAACCATTTACTGTAACATACTGAATGGACTTTGCTGAAAACTTTTTCATTTCAGGCAGACTACTGTTCTAGTCTTGACTGGTGGTCAGAGTGATGGCAAGGTGTCTTGAAATATCAAGCTCTTAAACTATTCTCTGATCTGATGTCACAGTTGAGGAATGTACTTTTGAAATGGAATTACTATAATTAGCAATACCGCTTCTAAATGACACATGGAATGTGACACATTCTGCAATTTCCCTTTGTGGATTTATAATGAAGTAAAGCACAGAGCTCATTTTGTCCATGTCCGTACCATTCCTAGCATTCTCCACACCATTAAGCTACAATGCCAAAACCCCACGGTGTAAGCACCAGTTTACTTATGATTCTGCATGCCTTTCTAAGTAAGAAAAATGCCATTGCTCTCTTTTTTTTTTTTCAAATGAGCCAACGCCAGGACTGTAATGTTGTTATGGGCCTAACAGTATCACATACCGCAGACTTCCCAAATATAACGCTTCTTATTAAAGGATCTCATTCTGTCTCCTCCGTTCCTAACAACAGAAATGTGATGAATGGAATGAGCATACTCTCCAAACTAAAATACACGGGACAGGTTAATTAGACTCATACATTTCCTCAGTATGTGTAGCCTGCACAACGAACCCGAGGTTATTAACGGCCGGGAGGAGGGTCTCTGTCTTGCTGACACACAGCACTGGTGACGTTGCAAAACCACTGTGGCAAGTGCTCCCGTCCAGTGTACACAGAGCCCTGCTTGTTGTCCGTGTCATTTGACCTGAAGCTGTGACAGTTAGCATGTGGGGCTGGGCCCCGTGCAAATGGGAAGTGGCAGCATGTTACAGTGAGAGGATGGACACTGGCCACTGCAATTTCGGGGGACCATGTGAGCAGGAGCTGGCGCAGACCAGCTATGTAATGAGATCCAAGCCTGAACAGGCCATTTCGATTTGTGCGAACAGTGAGAAATGACTATGGTTAGAGAGGTAATAGAGCAATTTGCAGCCCTGACAAAAAAAGTCTGCCATTAAGTTAATGACTAGATCTGTTTACCTCAGGGCCAAATTAAAATGGTCTACTCAAATGGAATAATATAGCGACGGGTTAAATTCGCTCTGATATCCAAATATCACAAGTCTAATGTATGGGTTTTAGTTTCATTTGGGGGCATTTTATACTGCTGTATAAACACACACATTAATAACTGTCAAGTATGCTAAACGTATATTCCCTTGCAGCCACTTTAAACAGTCTGACAAACTCCAGGGAAATAATTGCTTTTCAAATTTACTGTCAAAAAAACAAAATAAACATTCTCAGTAGATATATCAAAACAAAATGTGGCAGCTACCACAAATATGGCTTGTTTAGCGAACCTAATTGCTAGGATCAAATTAAAAAGGCCGAACTCTGCTCTCACTATGTCAATACATATTGTCCATATTATGGCACTATAACAGGGGGACTAGAGCAAGTGGCAGTCTGGCAGGGAATAGAGGGAGCATATGGTCTGAGCTGCAAGCTGCAGCAGGGGTTATCCGGGTGGCTTACGACAGAAACGCGGAGGAGAAAGCAAGAGTCGATCACCATCACTTCCACCTGTCCCCCTCACTGCTCACAGACATGCAGCTCCATACAGGGGCGCGGCTGAGAGCGTGTTACAACAAATCCGCCATATTGAAAAGCGCATCTCCACCACTCTTAATCAAGAAAACAAAATGGTGGATGAACAGAAAAGGTGTGTGTGTGTGTTTTTAGCATCCGAGACAGACAACAGAGCTGAACTCAAGGGGCGGGGTGTGGCAGAGATGGTGTGTGTGTGTGTGTGTGTGTGTGCGTGAGTGAAGGGCTGGGTGGCTAGAGTAGGATTTGATTCAGGGGTAGTGTGTTGGTGGGGTTTGTGTGTGTGTGTGTGTGAGTGTGGGGGGGAGGGGGGCAGATCTCCATTTGCTGCTCGGCAGGTCGCTCCCCTCCCATCACCAGGCGCCAGTGTATCACTGGGGCATTGTGGAGTGGTTGCCATGGAGATGTGGGTCAGAGCGCTGAAGTGAAAGCACCCTGTGGATTTGAGGCTGGCAGTGGAGTGCAAACAGCCCGGGCTGGAGCGAGCACTAAACTCCAGCTGAATCTAGGTCACTGGGATTCTCCTCAGCAGCTGCAGCAGCCGCCCCGGCAGCAGCCTCGCTTGTGTCTGAGTTGGGCGCAACTTGGTGGGTGGGTGGGGGTGAGAGAGAGAGAGAGAGAAAGAGAGAGAAAGTGAGGGGTTATGGGTAAAGGGTGGGGGTAGTGGGAGTTTTTTGGAGAAGAGGGGTGTGGTGGCAGAGAATAACAGGGGTGTTGCTTAAGCAGTTATATCTCTGGTGGTGGTGGTGGGGGTGCTCCATTTTTAATGTTATTGGGTGATAATTATTTTTTGTGAGATGTGTCCGAATAGAAGATATCTTTTTGAGCCTGGCCTTTTTATTATTTGGTGACTTGTGAGTGCCAAAGGACAAAGCATGCACAACATGCCACAACAAAACGAACATGAAACTCCAGCTCTCTGACTTCGGAATAAAAAGTAAACAGTTAGCACTACATCGTCTGTTGTAACACTAAAAGGCTGCAATCTGCCATAAAATGAAGTGTATCATTGCATAGCAACAGCCCCCGTAATCATGGTGAAATGGTGACAATAAAAGAGAAAGCACAAGCACTGGCTCCAATCCAGACAGAGCCTTTGCCATTGGGTGAAACAGTACTCATTTCAGTTTCCTTATTGTTGAATAATATCTACCAATACCAGTACCTTTTTAGATTTGGAACAAATGATTGCTGCAACTAACTTTTATGTGCAGCATAACATTTTGCCTGATAAAATACTTGGTGAAACTGAGGAGTAGGCCCTGAGATTGACTACCCTGTTCATGCAGGTAACAGCAGGAACATTTTTATCACCCAGATTTTGGGTTACAAAAATTGAGTATTAACAGAGAAAATATTCAGTTGTGGCTACAGCAGCAGAAACGTTCAAATGACGTTGAAATGAGAGCAACAAATGTTAACGTGACTGTGAAGTGATACATAGCACAATTCTTTGTAAGAATTCAGACAAAGCAATATGTTTGTGCAGATTCATATGTGACCAAAGATTGCTCTGGAAAATGTCAAAATGGACATGTTTCTCTGTCTGTTTGGAGCTTTTCCTTGAGTCTACTGGTGCCCACACCAGCACTCTCTCAGTGTTTTCTTTCCATGAACAATCTGGCAGCTCCTCTCAGTGTGACTGAGGGTCAGTCAGTGGGAACTGAGACGTCCTGGTCAAATTCCACCACAGGCCTAAATTATATGCTGTCTTAATTTGTACTCTTGCGCCTAATTCACATGTAGAGCAACAAACCGTCCAGACTGTGTGGGCAGAAAGTCAACTCTAACCAAACCTAGAGGGCCTGCTCTGATGGAAAGGCCCCAGCTGTTGTCATTTATCAACTAACTGCTGCTGTGCCCCCATTATTATATGCCCAAGTGGCAATCCTAATGAGTATCTGACAAGTTTGATTCCAGACATTGTTGGTAAACTCGACTCATTCACATTAAATCTTTTTTTCTTTACCATCACACTAGGCCTCTTTCAGTCAAGGTAAATGTTTGACTCAGCAGAACATTTGCAACAATTAACTTCTTTCTTAACTCTCTGTCAAAGGACAACACACAAAAAGGGCCTCTGCAAAAGGCAAGCCTGTGAATAACCCTTGTGCCATCAGCTCCTTTTGAGAGTGTCGCCCCAAAAGAAAATGCAGATAAGATGTGGAACAGTATGAAGAGCTGAAAGAGGCTTGCTGGAGTTCCATTGTCATGCTAAGTCACACTCTTGATAGTAGGGCTGATTGAATGACTTCTGCTAGAGGCAGTTTTAAAAGGCCTGCTTCCAAATAACGGAGCACAACAAAATGCTTTATTAGCAAAGTTCCTGAATAGGTATTGTTAGTGATCAAGTGCCTTAATGACCATTTCTGCTTTATAACTGAGCTATGACAAATCAAAATGTAATAGAGTAGGCCTACAGACAATTCTGTGGCGAGGCTGTCCCAACATGTCTCTTCTGCTTGGAACCGCCTTAACCAAAACTAAAACATGATAGGCATGGGTTTGTTATGACTGCAAACTCACTGACATTTATCTAACGGCCATTATGCAAATCTACTTTTGCGATCTACTTTGTTTATTTCCAACACCAGGCAAATACAGAAGCAACCAAGCTCTCTCCCTCAAGCTGTAGTAAAAAAAGGTGGGTGGTATCTCAAGAGTGCCGTGCTGTCCTAAAAATAAGATCAATAAAGTCTCTCGTCATAGCCCAACAGTGCCCAAAGCTGCCAGATAATGAGAACAGCTTCTATTTATCCAACCACTATTACTTACAACAGTAACTATTTCTGTCACAGTGAAATAAAATCACAGTTTGGGGTATAATTGGCACGCAACCATAGTGAAAAAAATAATTAACAGAAACATGTCTTTCTTGGTTCTTTCATCTGCATGATTCTATCAGATAGTCATTATTTTATTTCAAGACTATCAAATTCAGATCTCCAGAACCAACAAAAAAGACTTTATCTTTACAGTGCACCTGCACAAGGGCAAGATGATGGGAATGCATAGTGATATGAAGTTAACCCTGTATTTCAATAAGATGGATCCCTGGGCACTCTGATATATTACATACTCTATGGATGACAACAAGCTGCTTCACTCATGTAAACGATGTTTTCAGGTCCTTACCTAATGCAAGAAATGAATGATTTACATAAGCACAGATTCAGTTTCCCAAAATATATTCACCATGGAAACTCATTGTTCAGTTGAAAAGGGTTGGGAGGTGGGGGACTGCTGGATCAGAATCATCATTATTATGTGTATTATCTAGTCATGTACTTAAGTTGCTTAGTAACCACAGCCCCATAGCGGGACATGTTAAATGGAACTGAACAGCTTGATTAAGACTCTGAACCTTCTCATAATATAAGCAGTGAAGAAAGCCCCTACAGTTCAGCTCATATCATCAGAGTCACATGTGTGCATTAATCTATAAATACTAGTGATTTGTTAGACACACAGCATATCTTGTAAGTAACCAATGTGAGGATCTACATCGACATACCTATCATGCCAAGTCCCTACCAAGTTACTTGTACTATAGGTCTAGATTATTAGTTTTAAGTTATTCTCAAGGTATAACTAATCTCAGAGTAAAATGACATGTTCACTCTGTGTGGCAGAGTTGAGTTTCAAGTGTTCAAGTGTACACAACTTGATTAGAAAATTAATTATTTGTGTAAGAGAAAAAGACAGTGGTATTGTTTATACCAAAAACAAAATGATCAATATAACAGAGCATTATGCCATAGCAGATGGCAATTTGTGGAGATCTCCTCCTTAGGGCATGCTACCTAAATATGAGTCATCCTGGACCACAATCAGTATGATGTCCACATTATGGTCAGGCTTTGACTTCCACTGAGAACAGATCCATAAAAAAAATGTTAGTTTGGCCATATCAGTAACACAACTTGTGATAGTCATATTTTAAACAGTGACAGTGTCACCTTGACCGATCTCAATCTGTGAGACATTAGAAGTGTCTATTGTGAGGCCGTGGTGGTCTAATGGAAAAGCACATGTGACATGGTATCAGTTCCAGCTCTGCTATGGAGAAGTGAACAGAGTCCCTGGTGTCTGAGGCAGCGTTTCACTTTCCAAACAACACGCAGGTGGATGAGGTAGAAGCTGACGGGGGCACTGCGATTTCTGCACTGATACAACATTAAATTGCCCGTTTCTCGTCTCTCACTGAAAACATCCAACCGTTGAGCCAGCAGTGTTGTCCCTCTTGGCAGATTCCCCTCTGACACAAAAGAATAATTGTGTGCACAGTGAGGTCGCTATCTCTGGAGGACACCTGGCAACCTTTTATTCTGAACAACAATACTCCCACAGAGACAAACACCCGATCGCCTGACACAAGATGATTATCAATCACAGGGTAGGGTTTGTAGTTCACACACACAACTGACAAAAAGCTCCTAACAGACATTCAAAATTGGGATTTGGCAGTTTGAAGCTGTATACTGGTCAATAAAAACAGACAAACTGTCTTTGCCCATGAAAAAGGTTGTATTTTGAATGCTGGTATGGAGTAAGGGTTACAGACCCAATAAATACTACACAGTCCAGTTAAAGCCCAGGCATTTCAGAAAAACTTCAAGGTGACTGTTGCTCATAGTGTCCTTTAGAATGAATCACTTCTGTTCATTGCCGGGATAAGCCTCTTGAAATTCCATCCTTGGATAATTTCCCCTCCACCTCTAAAAATAATGCTTTTTTGAATTAAGGCTCCTTGACAAAATGTCCCATTGTGTCTCACTTCCCTAGATGACACTGTCTCCACACCAACTGATGTTTTCATTCCTTGTGGAATGCCGAGCAGGCCTGGCCTTGGTCAAGCCATTCTTTTCACAGCAGCTCAACCAAGGCAATTAGTTGGCTGTCAGCTGCAATATGTAGGGGTCTTGGGAACCCTTCATTCATGGACCTTGAGAGACCTTTTCAAGTGTACTGGGTTAGAGGTGGGAGGAGGGTGCACAGTACACGTTGTTAGAGAAAAATGGTACAAGTGATCTTGCCAAGTTGAGTCAGGGGCTCCGCGGTCCATCTCCGATGGGGGTGGAGATAAAGAAGTCTGAGGGGTGCAGTCTTGGGAAACAAGGCTTAATTAGCGACCAGCCATTAATCCCGGCCTGTTGGGCCCTAAGCTCATCATCTGCAAAGCGTGGGGCTGAGGGACCAGCACACTGCTTTCCCATGGGCTACTTGGAGGGGACTTCCTCCCACTAGATTAAGTCTAGACTCAGGGAAAAGGAAAATCCGTGTGTGTGATATGATGAGAAATTTCCTTAGAATGAAAGCAACACAACTCACTATGTGGCGATAGCTTTGCCAAATGGGACAAGTGTTTTACTACTAGATAGCTTTGTCCTTTTAATTATTGCTCTATTCTCTAGCTTTAGTGTTCAAAAAATATCCACACAAATAAGAGTGTTTTTGCAGTTGTACCTATTGACCCCACCCCTCTGATCCTGGTCCTTGCAGTGCCGCTCTAGGACCCTGAGTGCTCAATGCTACAGTACTGTTCCATCAAGTGCAGGATGGAGCATGCAGTAGCTCATGGTGAAGGACCTATCTCAACCATCTATCTCTATTGTTGTGTCTGCCATGACGTCTTTAGTAATTGATATTGGGATGTGGATGTGTACATAATTTATCCCTGCAAGAGAGAATAATAATTCAACATCCAATGTTTAATTGTGCATGTCTGTTTACAAGGACAGATGGAGTCTTTGAGCAGTGTTTTCTCTCCCTCTCTCTCTCTCTCTCTCTCTCTCACACATGCACACACACACACAAACACACACACACACACACACTTGGAAATTCGAATGGATGCCAAATTGTTTTGTGAGGCACCTGGAAATATCACTGCTAGAATGAGCTGTGCTTGTGTGCTTGTCTGACTGCTTGTCACAGGCACAGAGAAGCAGAGGACTGGAAACCGGTAGGACACATAGCCGAGAGTCTGTTTGGACTAGCAGTGACGCTTTTGCAATTATCGTGCCTAGATGATACCACTGGTTACTTCAGCTGTATAAAGAAAATACAAATATGTTCCGCAACAACTCAATAATAAGGAGAGCAACCCCAATGGCAACAAAAGGCTCCTTTGCATTGAAACCCAGCTGATGAAGACTATCTTTAGGGGTTGGGAGGGAATTTGCATTGATTTCAGTCAGGGTCATTTCAAGCAGCGTGCAGAATTTGAATTCTGTGCCACCTGACTAGTTTAAGTGCTGTATGAGCATGTGTGTGCGTCTGAGGTTTTTACAGCCAATCTGAGAGGAAAGAAAACCTCAGCAGGTTGATAATACAGCTTCTTAACTTAAATGGACTCAATGAGGAAGCCAGTAGCAATTGCAATTTGTATACTGTTCTCAAGTGAACAAGAATTAATTGGAAGCTACTAAAGCATAATCGTTTTGTAAATAATCAACTGACATAAAACAATAGACTGTGGTTGATCTAGGGAGAGCTGAAACCACTTAAACAGCCTGTGGTCAAATGAAGCATCCTGGTGAGGGAGCACACACAGGCAGTTGAACCTGAGGGGACAACAGCTCTCATGCTTCTCAACACAAACACACCTGCAAATGGTTTATGTCATCTTTATGTAAAGTTTGAAAGGTTATCCTTGCCCTCTCCCTTTTCAGCTGTCACTAGAAAAACACACCCTGTATATGTGAACTAAAACAAATACAATTCTATCTTACATTCTTTCTTACAGCATAATTATATTTATTGAGGGGAAAACAGTAACTCATTTCCAGATATTCCTGTCATGGCTATTCATATATCAAAAGCATAAGTCACACTTTCATCATCACTATACTTTAAATCACTAAATTCAATGGACATTTCTAAAGCGACATGCAACTCTTTACATAACAACTGTATTGAACACAGTGATCCAGCTCCACTGAGAGGAGGCAGATGTTCCACACCTACCATTCTCATGCCTCCCATCAAACAGTAAGGTGCCGCGAGTACTTTAAGCCGGTTACCCCGAGAGGATTATTTGCGACTTCTCACGTCTCGCAAGCACCTCAGGTCCTCCAGCGCTCCGAAGAAGCCCGCCGGCCTGGCTGGAGTCCAATTAGCGCTGAGATCTGCCAATACTCTGCTTTGCTTGAGGGATGGGAGTATGTTGATATGTGTGTGTGTGTGTGTGTGTGTGTGTGTGTGTGTGTGTGTGTGAATTGTGGGTATGTGTCTAGTCCTTAGGAATTTATTTCACCAGTAAAAGAATGAGTGAGTTTTTAGTCAGAAGGGGGAAGTGTTATTTGTCCAGTCCAGGCTAGTGATTCAGTTCTAGTAAGTGGGTCAAATCTCAGGTCCTGCTCGTAAGATTGCATTCAAAGTAGACATTTAGACAGGATGACTATCTCAGACATCCCCTCTCTCCTCTGTCTTTCTCTCTTTCTCTGTGCGGTCTCTCTATCACACACACCTCTCTCATGCAGTCTTTTAGTTAGTGTTAGTGTTTAAAGTGATATTAAACCATGAAATTGTTACTTGGGCACCTGCAGTATTCCCTCTGTATAGCATCAATAAAGAATGTTTCGGAACTAAAACTAACATCAGGGAATCCTTTACAGGTTTTTTTTTCTGTGGAGTAATTTATTTTGTCTTGTGCTTACTGTAATTCACCATTCTGTTTCATCTTTGCTGGCTTTTGAGAAATGAATAATTAATGATATCTACAGGCTTTGACGCAGAAGCGTACAGTAGACCCAGAGAATTTGCTGGGGTAACCCTTGTCTTTGAATCATTAAAGCTCCACGCACCCTCTCTGAGCAACAGTCTGAAACCTTTTATGTGCTCATAGCAAACATCTTAATTATGGGATGTATGTTGAAAAGAAACACTGAATTTATTTTCATGTTAAAACAGATTGTACAAAACTTCCTTAACATGCCAGGATTATAACTCTCTCTATGGTGCTGTTAAGATTCTACCAAACTGGGTAAACTGATCTTAATTTTTAATCAATTAACCAAACTACTAAAACTGAAACCAAAGACCTTAACCAAATACAAATCCACTTATTTGTTTGTTGTTTTGTTCAAGGGGATATACAGTATGTATGTCTGTTTAGCTGTTGGCTCTTTAGTTAAATTATTTCATTACATGCACCCCACCCCAAGCAGACTACAGACAGAATATCAGACCCTCTACATTTGCACACCCACCTCTTCATTTACAAATCATTTAACAGAGTGTTTGCATCTAGTTGTAGCATGAAAATATTTAGAGTGCAAGATAAAATATATGTATATGCTACATTACCAAACTGCTGTTGGTCTTCATTTAAGCACTTGAGCTTTTAAGATAGCTTTTAGTCTAGCCATTCATGCCTGTACTGAGCTTCTTGTTGGTATCTACAGGATGTATGTCCTCAAGGCCATTCACTGTTCATACAGAGTATGCTACATTTGTGGACAGAGAGTGATGGGAGAGAATCTGTTAGCTACTATGTATCTTCAGTCAATAGAAAACACCTTGCCTCTGAGACACAGCACAGAGCAGCTCTCTTGTCATTTAGAGCGACTCCAAAGCTTTGCTCCAGACAGAACATCCTATGCAGCAGAGAGGTGCTTGACCATGCAGCCAAACAGAACCAGATGTTAAATGAGCAAAAGAGAAGCTCCTCAAGCTCTTAGCCCATCCACACTGGTCAACAAGAAGCAGGCTACAGCAGGCTTGGCTGGCCCATGTTCATCTGCCATGACTGGAAACTCATGAAGCAGCTCTTGCCTGACAACACAGCCTCCTCAATATTACTCACCATGATTTAGTATGTGTTTCAGCATCCACCTTCAGCCACCATGGGACAGAGGTGGACCAACAGTGAGTATGTCTCATCTGTCTCTCCTCACACAGATCCTGTTTCAAAATCAGCAGCAATCCAGGACAATCTGGAAATAATCAAGAGGAATATGATCCACACTGTGACACTGGTCAGAGCCTGAGGCATCTCCAAGTTCCAATACCTGCAGG
Organism: Alosa alosa; assembly: GCF_017589495.1. NCBI lineage: Eukaryota > Metazoa > Chordata > Actinopteri > Clupeiformes > Clupeidae > Alosa > Alosa alosa. The sequence continues at coordinate 3,239,033 of NC_063196.1, read as the reverse complement.
AATTTTACAAATACACATGCAGTGGCCAACTAAATATCGAGAAATTCAGTGTTTTAACCATAACAGTCACTAACATCTTATTTCATTTAACTTTGATCTGCAACATTCCTGTTGTGTGCAATGATGTATACGTGTGCAGTGATGGCATACACGTATTGTAGAAATATTGGAGAAAATGAAAAGGTGCTTGAGGTGAATGCCCAGAGCACACTGTGCCTTTCATGGTCCAGCAGGCCATTTTCATGTGAAGAGCCGTTGCACAACAGGCTGTCTAATGGTGCAGGCGAGAAACAAAAGTGGTTACTATGGAAATGGCATGAATAAAGGAGGTCTGGGAGACTGAAAAGAGAAATGGAAGATTGTGGTGTTCTCTGAGGATAGTGTTTGATTTTACCAAACAGAAATATTGTAATACTGTGAACATTCACTGTGTGAATTGACAAATATTATACACCTGGTCCCTGTCACAGTGGCAAGCAAAAATCCAATAAAACACATCTGAAACATGCATGACAAACATTATATAATGCACACAACTGTGGGCATTGGTCCAACTAGAGGGAATCTGCACATACCTTATGTTCTGATGGAGGATTTGGCTAACTATGCACACCAGAGAGAGGACATGTACACAGACACACATAACATTCAAGAAAAGAAAGTAAGAACTGAGCCTATAGTGACTTGTGTAGGACCATGTATGGCAGGAGAGAATTATATAGATGCTTTTGTCTTTCAATAAGCAAAATGGTCCAAACTAGCAATGTAAGATGACAAACACAAGAATCTCATACATAGACACAGAACCTCATATGACCTTTGTAGATGATTCAATCAAACTCAAAACAGAAGATCAAAACAGAGAAGTGTAAACAGACTTAGTGAGAGTTTCAATGTCAGTGAAAGTTGAAGTACTCTGGAAGAGGCTTACAGGGGAAGTCTTCCATGCATGGCTTAGCAACAAAGATGACAGCTCGCCGAGTATTAACACCAGAGGTAACACAGCCTAAGCACTGTGGAGCGAGAAATGCTGGCACCCTGATTCACCTTTCACGCTTAGTTTACATTTACCTGAAGAGGTTCCCACAGACCGTATATGAGGAGGGATGTGAGCTTGTCAAGTTGGTTCATATTGTCAAAAAAAAACAAATGTATTATTTTCAAAACTTTAAATTAACTTGGGAAGAACCAATCACATGTGAATAAATATTTTCAGGAAAAGTATATGGTGTACAACAATTAAACAATATGAAGGTTGTGTTATTGTAAACATAAAACTGCACAATATAAAATAATACCTGGTACATATACAGTTACTTCAAATACAGTATGTACCAGGGTACACACATTATATAATTTATTTGTGCCCAGTATAAGTTTGAAATATGTAGCAACGGTAATTTCCTGGTTGTAGAGTAAGAGGAAGTTTCAAGCAAGTTGCTGTGCAAAATGCTGGCATATGTCCTATGGTATAGGAGTGAGTTGGTAGCCTGGAAAATCCAGACCCTGATAATCTAGAAAGATTAAGGGTCTGGCCACGAAAAATAAAAATGGCCCAACTCAAGGGGCGGCACCAAGCATGCATTTGAAAATCTCACTGCACGCAATTGGATAACACTACGACCAATGTTTACTGACTGATTTGTTGCAGCGCTATCGTCATCTGTTTAGCTCGCCTCATGGCCCTGCCTTTATCAGGTAAACCGATGTGACTGGTTCCTCGCGATGCAAGGGGTAAAAGTAACGTGCATCATTGCTCATTGCCAGAGTGTCTCGCAGAGACAATTCAATTGTGCTTTCGCGAGAACTCTGGAATTTCCAGGGTAGTGAGTTGGCACAATACATTATAAACACATTTTCACTTGCATGCACATATTCATGTCCATAATGAAGACGTACTAATCTGCTCATCTGAAAACAGTAAGATTATCACTCCATTATGTTTGCCATTATGAGCTGCTCAGCCCGTCTGAAGAGAAACAGAGTTCTACCGGTGAGGCTCAAGAGAGGGTTTGAATGATAAGCTTTATATCTTAAACCCTTAAAACACGAGAGAAAGGGTGCAGGAGGAGATTACTTTCTGACATGGAAGCAGCTTACCTCGTCCCCTCCTGTGTCTATGTGAGACTCTAATGTCAGTGACCGAGGCTTCATCCTTCTCCTCTACTAGGCTCTGCTGATGGTAAGGGGTAGAAATGTGGAAGGATAACATTTCATAGACAACTTTTGAAAGGTGCATTTCATCAAGAAACAAATGACATCTTTGGTTATGGAATACAGGAGTGTTGAAATAGATTTGCATGCATAGAATATGGCAGAAACTCACCGCCTACTAAGTAGAGTATTATAAGAATGATGGAATAAATGAAATAAATGTACATTTTGGGAGACTATAAGTTCTATACCCCCAGAAGTCCTATAACAAGCCCTGTAACAAACTCTTTCACCTCCAATTAGTGTGTGTGTGTGTGTGTGTGTGGGGGGGTTGGGGAGAGAAGCACAGTTCAGTATGAAACTACAGTTGGAGCATGTTTAGATAGAAGAGCTGATGAAAAGAATATCTTGCATTGTCCTCCTTTCACTTAATAAGACAGAAATTATGCATTGACTCCAATAGCACGTCAACAGTGATTCATAACAGCTGGAGAATCAAATGCATTAAAAAGTCAAGTAGGTATTCCAAGTCAGATCTGGATTGTAGCCTTTTAGATATTCTGGTCTCCTCAAAAGGCCTGACACAGCAAATCTGCCATAAAAGCCAATGTTTCATGCAACAGCTTTGCCCTCCAGCCTTCTGAAGATGAAAATGTCAGCATGAAGAATCCAGCAGCCCCATTGAGTCATGAGATCGGCTTCTTCTCGGCGAAGACTTTCACCCACTCACACTTCCACCTCATCTGTATCACATTTCATACTCGTCAGCGCTGGATGAGGTCATCTGGTGACACTAAACACACGGCCACATCAAGTGGAACTCAAAATGAGGCGTCATTTTTGATATAGCCGACAGCTTAAGCACAGGCCGGCTTCACGGTTATGGGTGTTAGTCTGCAGATGAGGAATGGATGGGCTGAGGCAATCTTCTCATTTCTTCTCAGTCTTTCCATTTTCAAGAAACTATTCATTATTGAGCTCCAGATCATGGTCACTTTTACAAAGCACCACAGGAACTGTGCTAATGGCAGGAGCACCAGTCTGTTTTCTTGTTGATGGTGCATCAAAAGGGGCTCAGGTATCAGCGTGATGCTGGAATGCCTTCTAGTCGGGCGAGAACAGCCGGCCGGTCCGCACAGTGGGCACTCTGCTCCTTTCCTGAGCCCCCAGAATTCTGTCTTTAAACACCACTAGTCTCACACATCATGCAGAGCTGGTCCTGTTTACTGAGGTCAGAGGTCATCCATCCACGCCACATGTTTGTCATTAGCTGCCAGTGAGGAGCAACAGCGGCGGGCAGAGAGGAATCGGAGGGGAAGGCCACAGACATGCAAAGCCGCTGCAAATAAGCCAGTCCCTGAACTCTTTAGCTTGAGGCATTTAGCCGAGCTGCCACGCCTGCTACAGAACTGATCTCCAGCTGCAGGGTGTCACAAGCTGGCCTCTTTGGAAAACAGTGGGGTAATAAAAGAAGGAAAACAGAGAGAGAGAGCAAGAGAGAGAGTAAGAGAGAGAGAGAGAGAGATGGCGATAAAGGGAACTATAGATCAAGCCTAACCTGACTTATCTCTCAACTTGATGATTCCACGAGAAGTCATTAACAGCCCTTTCACAGAGAAACAGCTTTGTTCGAGTTCACGCTCCAGATGTTAGAGACGTTCACAGTATTTTGACCAAAAACAAATCCGTTCCAACCTGAAAAGCTGGTTCAAGTTCAAGTAGTTTATTGTCATGTACTCATAATAGGAATTATAAAGTAATGAAATTCTTGTGCTCAAGAGCCAGCTCAACTTGAAAGAATAAATTAAAAGTAGTAATTGTAAAGGTATATTATGTGTGTGTATGGGAGGATATGGTGTGTGTGTGGGGGGTAATGTGATGTGTGGGAGGGGGATGATGAAATGGTGTATGTGTGTGTATGGGAGGGGGTGTTTGATGAAATGGTGGGCGGTTACCGCCAATTCAGAACTGGAACCAAAAGATAGTGTCCTTTCCTGTAAGCGGGAGTGGACGTGTCATTCTACTGTTCCGAGACCAGCAAGCTAAAAGCATTAATTTTTTTCTCCCTAGCAACCGTTGCGAGAAAGCAAAATTAGTTACACAGCTAATCAAGTCTTGTTTCTACAGTTTCAACGGGGACTTTGCCATATCGTTACCACTTGTTTATGTACATTATTAGCTCTTGTTTATGCATATAGTTACCTCTTGTTTATGCATATAATTAGCTCTTGTTTATGCATGCAACACCTGTTGATGGCCCATCCTTGGTTCCGTTCAAAACTGGTGGAAATGCAGGCTGATTTACTAGATAGCACCAAGGTTCAAAGAATTCTGAACGGAACCGGTTCAAGAACCTGTTATATGTTGGTACAAAACCACCCTAATGGCATATTGGGGGATGCAGAGAGTTTAGAGAGTTTTAAACACACTGGCAAGGGCGATAAATGAGTTTTGACTTCAGCAACAGATTGGCAAAAGTTTGGCAAACTCATAGTAGCAGCATATTATTTCATGCTCATCTACTGCAAATTTGGCTGCGACAGAAGCAATTGTGAGCCGTTCCAAATCCTGCCATGGTCCCAGCCAAAGCATCCAGATCCTGACAAATTAGCTTCCCAGTGCCTTGTCAGCACAGCACCAGCGTTCTCACTACGGCCCAAGAATGAGTGCATAGCAATCACCAAGAGACCAATGCCTGAGTGATGAATGAAAGCATATCTGCACAGTTGTTCATCCATTTTAAAACAACAAATCAGGTCTCCATTACTCCGCCCCATCCCATCAAAAAAATAGCTTTGACGGGAATCCCTCTGATATCCTGACCACAGTGCTCACACAAAGCTGAGCTGCCACACTGGCAGCTTGCGAGGGTACCGGTCCGAGGGGGCTAAACTGATTACTCTGTGAGACGCATGCCGGCTGCGTCCCAGTGTATCTGTCAGCCGCAAGCATTCCTGTGGCCGGAGCCTGTGCTGAGGCAGCAAACTGCGCTGACTACAAAAAAAGTCTTATCGACACGCACCACTCTGACAGCGGCCTATACCCCCTGAAGGACCTGCTTTTAATCATCTCTTTCTCTCTTTCTCTCTCTCTCTCTCTGTGTGCTATGTGAGTGGGGCTGAGGGGCCGTCCGGCGCAGATGCGAAGAGCAGCGAGGTGGTGTGGGAGCCCAAGCGCACATGAGGTCTCTCAGCTGCGTCGCAGCCTTCTG